>NC_080590.1:57381750-57682333 GCF_029962835.1 Magnolia sinica | reverse complement strand
TGTTTGGGCTGAAAAAAATGTATAGTTCCCTTTGTGTTTTCGGTTTGCACAAGTAGGGGCAGGTTGCAGCCACCTGTCAGTCTTATAAACAGTCAATATTATGGGTCCCATAGTGGATGTCCTATGCACTAAACTCCCACATATTATAAGAATGTTAACCCTTCAACAGATGGTTAAGAGACAAAATACAGCTGCTGTGCAAATTCAACCAAGAAAAGGCCAAATATAAATAGGATCTTCCAAGTCCACAACAGGGCCCATATATCAACTGTTTGGATCACTGAACCATCAGCCCCAGCAGCCTCCAGTCGAGCAAACTGAAAATTTGAACCGTGCTGCTAACCCTTTCAGCCCAAACATGGTAAATTACATGTAATATGAATGCTAAGGAAAATACGATCTTTCTTTCTTTTCTTTTCTTTCTTTTTTTTTTTTTTACTTTTTTTTTAATCAACAAAATCAATTTTATTAAAAGATCCCAATGGGGAAAAGTTTATCAGCAAAATTACATGGGATGTGTTTGGTTCGAGGGATTGAAAGGGATTAGAAGGCTTAATCCCGAGATTGGCTGGGCATGCCAAACAGACCGGATATAGCAATCCCATAGATCTTGCACCAATCCACTGATGTAGCTAGCATTACCTTCAAAACCGTGCAATCCACTCTAATACCATCCAATCTGCCCAGCCACATAGGCCCTTGTTGTACTAAGTAAACTCAGTAGGGACAACCTTAAACCCTAAATCCGCAAATCCCAAATCCCCAAATCCCTAAATCCCTAAATCCCTAAATCCCCAAATTGTTCCAATTGGTATTAAGATTAAGAGAGATTGAGAGAGAGAGAGAGATATACCTATTTGAGTTAGAGCCCTGATCACGGTTAACCAAGCTTAAGAGGATGCGTGAGAGAAAGAGAGGACCGAGAGAGACAGAGAGAGAGGATGCGCACGCGAGAGAGAGAGAGCGCACCGAGAGAGACAGAGACAGAGAGAGAGAGGGCGCAGTGGAGAGAGGACCGAGAGAGAGAGAGGACAGAGAGCAAGAGAGACTTCAAGTCTCTCTCACGGTCTCACGAGCGGGTCACGTGATCGGTGCTCTGTGGGCCCCACCATGATGTATGTGTTTCATCATTTCCATCCATCTATTTTTCCATTTCATTTTATGGTATGAGATAAAAAATGAGGTATATCCCAATCTCAACCGGACCACATTATAGGAAACAGTGTTGAATAAACGTCGACCATTAAAACCCTTTTGGGGGGTGAAAACCAATCTTCGCGATCTTGTGCAATTCTACCACCTAGGCATAGGTTGTTGCCGCCCCATGGGACACATTGGACGGTCCAAATCATGAAAAGTGATGATGGGTGGGGCCCACTGTCAAAACCCAGTAGTAAGCATGTCTATCACTGGATGTTTTTCGCCAGAAGGGAACTGTTTGGATGCTTTCTTCAAAAAATAGGTATGGCCCACTTCTAATGATATTCTTGGGGATCTACTCCATTCATCAATTTCTCAGTAATGTGTAAGCCCAGGGGTCAAAGTATGAAGTAGATCCGAACTCTATGTGAGCCACACTATCCACTTGTGATGAGGCACTACCCACCGTTGAAGCAACCCTATGTTTTCCTTTACATGCATGCATATGGAATTTTATTTATTTATAAATTTACCACTCTCCCTTTTAGAATAGTCTATCATTCGTTCCTCCCTACTGCACCATCCAAAAGAAGTGAAATTCGATGAATATCCACAATTTTTCGTGCTCTTTCCATCGGTTCAGTTTGGGTCCCGATCGCCTAAGGATGTCCAAGATGCTTTCTTAATGGTTATTGTCTGATCTTGCCTATCGGTTTAGTTTTGTGGGCCCCATTATGATGTATTTGTTACATCCACACCGTCCATCCATTTTGAGATATCATTTTACGTCATGAGCCAAAGAATGAGGCAGATAAAAATCTGTAGTGGACCCCACCACATAAATTTTAGGTGCACCACACCACATGAAATCAATAGTAGTTGGATATCCATCACTAAAATCCCCCTAAGGCTTACTGTACTGTTTATTTGACATCCAATTTGTTGATTAGGTCATACAGGGCCAGATGAAGGGAAAAAACAAAAATCAGCTTGATCCAAAACTTTTATGGCCCCAAAATGGTATGACATCCAATATTGTATTTGTTTATATTTTTTTAGATGTCTTCACATAGTTTTAGATGGTAATCAACACTTGAGTTTCGTTTACAGATGATTTTTGAGATATCTCATAAGCTAAAGGGGAGACATCAAATGCACGGTGTTGATGTTCAACACACATCATGATGGGCCCATTTTACATGTCTAGTCCATTCACTCTATTTTATTGAATCATTACCCTCAATTCGACTAGTTACTCGCCTCGATCATACTACATATGAGAAAGATATTGGGCAAACAAGATTGATCAACAATTTGAGTGATTTTTTATTTAAACATCTGAAGTTATTTAATCTTCATGTCCGGACTGATCAGTTTGTCCAAAAATAGTTAAAGGTTGTTCATAATATCACACAAACATCAACTTGATCCAAAACTTCTATGGCCTCTAAGAAATTTTAAATGGTAGAGGTTCAATCACACTATTTCCTGTGGTGTGGTCCACTTGAGCTTTGGATATGCTTCCTTTTTGTTCTTTAGACCTCAAATTATCTATTAACATGGATGAATGAAGTGGATAAAATAAATAAATAATGGTGAACCCCACAGAGTTTACTCTGGTAAAGGTAACGAGTAACTCACTTAAATGTAGTGGAGAAAGGTTTCCTTAAAACATTCATAATCATATATTGGGCCTGCGTAAATGTGATTCACATATCCAACCCACTCATTATGTGTGTCCCACTTGGATGAGGGGTCAAACCAAGTTTCAACCACATCCAAAACTCATGTGGGCCGCACCAAGTGCTTTTGTATTTTTTAGGATGTCTTCACATAGTTTTAAATGGTATGGCCCACTTGAGTTTCGTTTATTGATGATTTTTGAGATATCCCATAACCTAAAGGGGACACATCAAATTCACGGTGTTGATGTTCAATACACATCATGATGGGGCCCACAAAACTTATTAACATCAATTCTTAGGTTCTCACGAGGTTAGTAAGTTGGGTCACAATTTTAACCAGAATATTTGGCCCATTTTACATGTCTGGTCCATTCACTCTATTTTACTGATCAATACTCTCAATTTGACTACTTACTCGCCTCAATCCGGCTACATATGAGAAAGATATTGGGCATATAAGATTGATCAACAATTTCAGTGAAATTTAATTTAAACATCTGAAGTTATTTACTCTTCAATTTGAACTGATTAGATTGTCCAAAAATGATTAAAGGTTCAATTAGTGAATGTGCCTAATAATTTAGTAATTTTATTTTTCACAAATAAATTTAACATTTTTTTTTTCAAAATGTATATATATTTTTTAACTCTTTTAACTAAATATCATTTTTATTATAAATTAATTTAACATATTTTTTTACAAAATCTAGTTTTTTTTTTTAAAATATATATTTTTTTACAATTTGTCAATTTTTTCACAACTTTGTTTAATTTCTTAAATTTTCTTTTTCAAAATATCATTTTTTTAATCTCATTTTGTTATATAACTTTTCAATTTTTCTTGTCAAAATACAAAATCTAGTTTTCTTTCTAATTTTTTTTTTTTTTTTCAATTTGTCAAAATTTTCACCATTTTGTTTAATTTTTTTAATTTTCTTTTTTAAAATATCATTTTTTATTGAAATTTTTTTTTTCAAAATTAAAATTTTTCTTAAACATTATTAATTATTTTTCTAAGCTTCTCAACTATTTTTTTTTCAACATTCATAATTTTTTTGAGCTTCTTAATTTTTGACAATGTTTAAGAAAAATGATATTTTGAAAAAGAAAATTTAAAGAGATGGTTTAGGAGCATCTCTAATAAAGACGGTCTTTGGCAGTCTCTAATAGAGACGATCTTTAACAGGGCTATATGACGGCTAAGGACCGTCTCTAATAGAGACGGTCTTTGACAGTCTCAGATTACAAGTAAAAGACAGCTAATGACGATCTCTAATGCGGACGAGCAATAACCGTCTCAGATGACTGCATATAAGACGGTCAAAGATCGTCTCTAATTCAGACGGTCTTTGACTGTCTCAAATGACTGCATATAAGACGGTCTTCGACCGTCTTAAATGATTTGTGGACGTTTAACATTTTAAGACAATATTAGGGATGGTCAAGAGCCATCTAAAATTTTAAAGACGGCTTATGGCCATCTCTAAACCGTCTTTAAACCAAGGAATTTTAGAGACGGTCCTGTACCGTCTCAAAATCCGTTATTTTTTTCCATTTTTCACGTAGTGAGGTCTCTTACGCTTGTCTGACTATATGAGGTATGTAGAGCAGCAATCATTTAGTAGTGTAATAGACCCCAGTGATTTCCTTATGATTGGAATTGTATTTGACATATGGTTTAGATATGAGCACTGACATTACTTGCATCGTTTTAGCATTGGCTGTATAAACCCCTTCATGCATTGCATGATTGATGCATGCAGGTGATCCTAGGCAGGTTCCATAGAGCGACAGAGCGTGGATTAGAACTGAGGTTGAGGTCCCAGTGTTGCTAACTTTCTCCCCTTTTCTATTTTCTATGTCCTTTTGAACCTAATGGAAACTTGTAAAATTCATAGTGGAATTTTGTGATGTGTGTCTTGTTATTCTCAGATATACTTGCTGTAATCTTGGGTATGCTCGTAATAGAAATGATTACACTGTTAATATGATCCCAAGATCGAAACCTGCCTCAGGAGCCGAGAATGGGGTACTACAGAGGCTAATTCGGCCAGAACCGGCCATCAGGTTCCTTGTGAGTCTGGTTACCGAGTCTGGGGCATGACAGGAGTTGGTATCAGAGCATGGCAAGTAATTCTAGAATAACTCGAGATAACATCGCATGTCTGCTTAAGGCATAGGACAAGTAGTGTCTTGAGACCTTTCCTTTCGCTCTGTATCAAACCTGTAATTGTCTTAATTCTTCGCGTCGTCATTGTTTTGTAGATGATGCTGCCTAGACGTGGTACCCGAGATCGTGGCACCCGAGGTCTGTTTTCCATGGACGAGGCGCTCGAGATAACCATCCTACTCGAGCACATCCTTCTCCCATTGTTGAGGATCTGATTCCTGAGGTCCCAATTTAGCCTATGCCTTTGATTGAGCCTATAGTAGCCACTCCTTCAATTGCTCATGCTCCCCCACCAATTCCCCTTCCTCAGCCTGTTGTTCCAGTTACAGAGGCTCTTACCCTGTCGGCCACACTCGTGCCTCCGCCTGAGGCGAGTTCCGCCCCTGCTTTTTCGACAGTACCTATAGGAGACAAGCATTTCCAGCAGTTGATGCAGCTTGTAACTATTACATTGCAGACCCGTCAGCCTACTACCGCTGAGGTTTCTGGGCAATCTGACCTACTGCGTGCTAGTATGATAGCTTAAGAGTTCCTGCAACATGATCCCCCAAGGTTTAGCAATGATCCTGACCCTTCTGCCGCTGAGGCATAACACACTGAGGTTGCGAGGATTTTTGACACTATACAGTATCTTGCGAATCAGAGAGTATCCCTTGTGACCTATCTTCTTTAGGGTGAGGCACGTCATTGATGGTCATCCATATTTAGGATGGTCGGGCCTCAGTTCGTTTGGACATGGGAGGAGTTCGTGGTCCGTTTCGACTAGAAGTTCTTCCCCGAGCACGTTCAGATCGAGCAGGCGATCGAGTTTGAGACCCTAATGCAGGGTGATTTTTCTGTATTTAGTATGAGGCTCATTTCTTAGCATTGTCTAGATTTGGTCTTCATCTCACCAGTGATGAGAAGATGAGGGCCCATCATTTATGACTGACTTGCGTCTTTCCCTTCGCAGCCATGTGGTAGGGCATTATTTGAAGACGTTTGACCAAGTCGTTCATCAAGCACTAGTTTATGAGGAGGACTGGGCTATGACCCAGAGGTTGAGAGAGTAGAGTTTCAGTGGAGATCGGAAGAGGAGAGCTCCAGTCTGTAGTTCTAGGCAGCACTGTCAGCAGAGATGGAGGGGCAGATCAGGGTTTCGACAGCCTGTGGTTCAGATAGTAGCTTCATCATCATCTTTAGCACCGCCAGCCACTTCATCTTTCGACCCCTTTTTCGGTGTATGCTTCAGTTCTGGACAGGCCGAGCATCAAAGGCGTGAGTACCCTCTCCCCATTCAGCAGTAGAGGCCACCACAGTTGCCCCCTCTTCGTCTTCCTCAGCAGCAGCAGAGAGCACAGCTTCCACCCGCCACTCCTAAGGCTCCTCCTCAGCAGCAGAGGCAGCCAGGCAGACCTCCTCAGCAGAGACAGCAGCAGCTGCAGCACCAGTAGAGGGGATATCCGTATGTCCGGTCCTTGAGTCCAGTGTGTATAGCAGCCCACCAGGCTTAGACTTAGGACCCTCAGTCTTATGGGTTGCTTCCCCTACCAACTCAAGGCCGCTTTTATTCTTCGTAGCAGGTGCTAGGCCAAGACCCGCAGTCATCGACCGGTGGAGTCGTTAAGGGTATTCTTCTTATTTCTAGTTGCGTTGCTCATGTTTTGTTTGATTATGGCACTTCTCATTCCTTTGTGGTCGAGCAGTTCTATCGATCGACCAGTATTCCATCGGAGTCCATGTCCGAGGCCTTGACCGTTTCGACTCCCATGGGAAAGTCCGTTGTGTTGACCCATCGCTGCCCTTATTACCCAGTGTTAGTGGGTGAGATGTTTCTTCCTGATGATCTGTTCGTGATGACGATGACAGGATTTGATGTTATTATAGGTATGGACTGGCTTACGGAGTATGGTGACGTCTTGGACTATGCCGTGAGGACAGTCACGTTCCACGTTCCAGGCTTGCCAGTGTTCCAGTTTGTCGTTGAGCTCAAAGGAGAACCGTTATCTAGTTTCTTGGCTTCTGTCATCGAGGATTCTGTGGTAGAGTGTATTGAACAGCTACTGGTTGTTTGTGAGTAACTGGATGTGTTCCAAGAGATCCCAGATTTGCCACCGCGTCGAGAGGTGGAGTTTCAGATTGATTTGGTGCCCGGTACCGCGCATATCTCAAAGGCCACCTATCGGATGGTACCGTTGGAGTTGAGGGAATTACAAGAGTAGTTAGATGAGCTCTGGGAGTTAGGTTTCATTCATCCCAGTAGTTCACCTTGGGGAGCCCCGGTATTATTTGTGAAGAAGAAGGATGGTTCATTGTGGCTCTATGTGGACTATCGTGAGCTCAACAGAGTCACCATCAAGAACCGATATCCGCTTCCCCATATTGATGATCTGTTCGATCAGTTGCAGGGTGCACAGTATTTTCTAAAGATAGACTTGCGCTCCAGTTACTATCAGATTCGGGTTAGAGAGGAGGACATTCCAAAGATGGCTTTCTGGACACGCTATGGTCACTTCGAGTTCCTGGTCATGTCGTTCGGACTGACCAATGCGCCCACCGTATTCATGCAGCTGATGAACGAGGTCTTCCGACCGTTCCTCAATCAGTTTGTGGTGGTATTCATTGATGATATTCCTGTATATTCGAGGACCCGGGAGGACCATGTTGAGCACTTGCAGATTGTGCTGAGACCCTCCATGCCCACCAGCTGTATGCGAAGGTGGAAAGTGCGAGTTTTGGTAGGAGGAGGTGAAGTTCCTCGGTCATGTTGTGAGGAGGGAGGGTGTCGCTGTGGACCCCTCAAAGGTTGATGCAGTGCGCCAATGGAGCTAGCTCACGAACGCGTCCAAAATCCGTGGTTTCCTTGGTTTAGTGGGATATTACTGATGGTTTATCGAGGGTTTCTCCCGTATTGCAGCACCGCTGACCCGATTGACGCGGAAGGGCGTCAAGTTCGTCTGGAGTGACGCCTTTAAGGAGGCATTCACGGAGTTGAAAGACTGCCTCACGTCTGCTCCTGTTCTCACTTTTCTTGATGGGAGTGAGGGTTTCGTTATTTTCACCGATGCCTCTAGAGTTAGCTTAGGTGTTGTACTGATGCAGTACGGGAAGCCAGTGTGTATGCCTTGCGGCAGCTCAAGGTCCATGAGCTGAACTACCCTACTCATGATTTGGAGCTTGCGGCAGTTGTCTTCGCACTAAAGGTGTAGAGGCATTATCTATATGGGGTTAGGTTCGAGCTCTTCTCGGATCATAAGAGATTGAAGTATCGGTTTTCACAGTCCGAGTTAAACTTGCGTCAGAGGCAATGGATGGAGCTATGGAAGGACTATGATTTTGATCTTCAGTACCACCCGAGGCGCACTCAGCCATCAGCCATCAGCCACGAGGCCTGGTGGCACATATGATGGTTCGATAGTGGTAGATGCTCGAGGATGTTTTAGAGTTTGACTTTGAGTTCGGTCTACATTCTTCTATTGTTCAGCTTTCGAGCTTGTCGATTCAACCCTCTTTAGTGGCTAAGGTGATCGAGGCTCAGCAAACGGATGAGTCACTTCAGGAGTACCGATCAGAGGCCGCATCCATGAAGCAGTTAGATTGACATATTGGTTTCAATGGTGGATTACGCTTCAGAGGCCGATTGTGTGTCTCGGACATGGCAGAGTTGCGTCTTGATCTGATGACCAAGGTATACTGATCGAGACTTACTATTCATCTAGGCTCCACGAAGATCTATCGTGATATGAGGAGGCAGTATTTTTGGTAGGGGATGAAGCGCCAGATTGTTAGTTTTCTGGCCGAGTATGACACATGCAAGCATGTCAAGGCCGATCACTAGAGACCCCTTGGTCCCTTGCAGCCATTGAGTGTTCCAGTGTGGAAGTGGGAGCACGTGTTGATGGACTTCATCACAGGTTTACCAAGGACTCAGTGGGGTCATGATACCATCTGGGTTATCATCGATCGTCTGATGAAGTCGGCTAATTTCATTCCAGTGCATGCTTCCTGGTCTATGGACCGGCTGGCGAGGATACTCATTGAGGAGACAGTGAGACTGCACGGCGTCCCGGTTTCGATTGTTTCAGACCGAGACTCTATATTTACGTCTCAGTTTTAGAGGAGTTTTCAGCAAGCATTAGGGGTCACTTTGCATCTCAGCACCGCTTATCATCCACAGATGGATGGACAAACCGAAAGGGTCAACAGATCCTTAAGGATATGCTCAGGGCTTGTGTGATCAATTTTATAGGCAATTGGGTGAGCATATGCGCCTCGCCGAGTTCGCATACAACAACAGCTATCAGGCAACTATCGATATGGTTCCTTTTGAGGCACTTTATGGTAGACTGTGTAGATCTCCTAATCGTTGAACCGAGGTAGGAGAGTATCATCTCTTAGGTCCCGAGCTTGTGCAGCAGACATCAGCAACGTCTCTTAGGTCCCTTCATGCATTGCCTTGGTATGGTGCATAGTACTCATTGCATCGTATTCATGATAAGCCTCGAAAAGGCTAGTGATATCCTCATTGAGCATGATTCTCTTCTTACATATCCCACTATTCTTCTATGCACTGTTGTCACACACTTTCACTACCCTCTAAGCTTCTATAAGCTTATGTAAGATTGATGCATGTAGGTAATCCTAGGCAGGTTCCGTAGAGCGGCAGAGCATGGATTAGAGTTGAGCTTGAGGACCCAGTGTTGTTGATTTTCTCCCCTTTTCTATTATCTTCTATATGTCCTTTTGAACTTGATGTAAACTTGTAAAAGTTCAAATTTATAGTGGATTTTTGTGATGTGTACCTTGTTATTCTCAGATATACTTGCTGTGATCTTGGGTATGCTCGTATTAGAAATGATTGCACTATTATGGAAATCATCCTTGTAGGATCTCAGGATCAGAACCTGCCTCAGGAGCCGAGAATGGGGTACTATGGAGGCTGTTGCGGCCAGAACCGGCCATCGGGTTCCTTGTGAGTCCGGTTACTGAGTCTGGGGCATGACAGTACCACTTCACTATTGGCTTAGTTTTCATTGAATGTAGACTAATGTTAGGTTTTTTTTTTCTTAATTGTATAGGTGGGTTAATCCTCTTAAGGCTTGATCATGGTGGCCTACTCCAGTTATAGTAGTTGCGGCGATTCTTAGAAAATTATACATAGACTATCTTAGTATTATTAGGAGTTATGAAGGGAGTTGTGGTTCTCAGTCATTTTCCATGAAGTGTCGTTTGTTGATAATGTGGGTTTGAAGCTTATCATGTTGTGTGCATAATATCCAATCTATCCATCACATTTGCCACCATATTTTCTTCTTATATCTCAAAACTCGGGCCCATTCAAGACTTTGAATTCAACTAAATTAATCATTTTTGTGGTTTAATACAAACTGTCCAAAATTTATTTCTTGGTCTAACTTTGCTTTACTCTTTAGTTTGAATGTAATCGTTATCTTAACTAAGAAAAATGTGAACTAGCTTATATTTCGATAGATTTACCTTATATGATTTGTGATATTCATGATATTTTTGGTTAACAAAGATTTGATTTTTGTTTCTTACATTTCTACAGTTATTTCTGATTTTTAACTGTACTGCAACATTCTTTGAGTTTCAAATATGTAAAAAACATATAGGTTCTAAATGACAAAATTTCTAAATAAGAAAAAATACAGTTCCCCAAAATTAAGGACTTGGAAGTGTGCTGAAATTGAAATTTTCATCTTTTGCGATGCCTTATTTTAGGAACGGCTTAGAGCCGTTCCGAAATTGAAAATTTGGTTCGGTTATCAATCGTCCCTAATGTTTTTGCAACGCCCTACTTAACCACGGTTTTCAACCGTTCCTAAATAGGAATTTTGGTGTAGTGTTAACTACTTTTACAAAAAAAAAGAAGAAGCACATTTCCAAAGCATTGGAAAACCAACAACCTTCGTTCTTAGCTACTAGGGAGAATAGATCTAGATGAATCTAGAAAATATCAGGGAAAATGGATCTGGATGAATCTGGACTGGTCTGGTATGGACGTTATAAAATTTTTTTACATCCGTTGTCATTGATCGATAATTTGAAGTTGCTTGTGACTGCCATCTGTCTTCTGCTGATGGTATTTGTTGCCTAAATTTTACTATCATAGGCATCTAGCTACCCAAAATTTTCATTTGACATATGTTAACATGGTATTTGTTGTTGCTCGTGGCATTCCAAGCTAAATGTCATTGCTCGCTATTGCTCTAGATTTTCCTCTAGAATCATCTATTGGTGTCGGAGATCTGACTGTTGTTTCCTGCCTTAGGCTTTGCTACTTGGAGAGGGATATTTTTTTTTTTCTAAATAAATTTACTGGTGTGTTTCAAACTCTTTAAGTTACTAATACGACGTTAAATTTGAGGAAGGGTATTAGAGGTATAAATGTACAGCAGCTGTACATGCACAACTAAGTAAATTTAGATTAGCTTAAGTTGGATTTGCTTACGCGAATAAGATATTACTTATTTTTCAAGTTGATTTCCTTTGTATGTATTTTGGATTGTTTGCAACCGAAATACACAGATTTTACATGGGACAGTCCCTAATTTTACCATATTATAGTTATAAGAACACAAAGGTTCAAAAAAAGAAAAAAAAGACAGTTCAAATCATTGGACTACTAGGTGTATACCCCTAGTGGGTGGGACAGAAGGCAAGACGAATTCCAAAAATTAGGCCAGTGCAGTTGATCGGTGGGCCTCAACTGTACTAGAATAATGGATGGTAAGAAAAAATGATGATCAACTATCAATATTCAACATAAATGTAGTAGTCATTACTATCCATATTCATTGTAGATGTGGCCACCCAATGAGTGGATCTCCTTGATGTTTTGGGAAGGGGAATGCTCACGATGCTTGCCACGCGATGAATGGCTCTGATCCTTCACAATTTACCACATTGGCATGTGTACACTCCTTGTCATCTATCACTTTTCATTACATTGGACAAGATCATATGGGAAATAGGCAGGTGATCTTCAGGGCAGCCCTAAATCGTGGTCCACATCTCACATTAAATGTCACATCACTACAAGAAAATGGACCTTAGCCGACACATGGGGCTACCCTTTGCTCGCAACCAATTTTAACGGGCACTTGCAAAGGGGCCCTATAAGGACCAAATTATAAAATAAATAAATAAATAAATAACCTATCTACAATTTTCACTCCGGCCCTTGCCACCCCCGACTCTCTCTCGATCTCTCCCTGCCTCTCCCTCTCCACTCTCTCTCTCTCTCTACCTCTCCCTCTCCACTCTCTCTCTCTCTCTCTCTCTCTCCATCTCCTCTACTCTCTACTGTAGTTCAACCTTCTGCTGCTCCATGGATTCATCAAAACCCTAGAAGCACCATCTCCTCCTATTGGCTCATCTTCTCAAATCCCAAGCCCGGCCATGGAAACCTCTGGATCTTCGTTGTGGCTGTCGTCATCATCCTTGTCGTATTCTTCTATCTTTTGATCATCACAAGAGGCTCCGGAAAGAAAGGGTATGGGATCGTGATTGATGCTAGAAGCACCAGGATGCGAATCCATGTTTTTGAGTTCTCGATGAGAAGAGGATTGCCCATTCTGAAGTTTTGGTATGGGGGATCCGCGACAATGAAGGTGAATTCCGATCTGTCGGACTTTGTTGCGGAACCCAGCAGCGCCTGTTTATATGCTATGTAGATTCGAAATTATTATCTGTAGTTTATCTTGGGTTTGGAATTTTGTTTCTGTACTTGATTATTTCATTGCTTCATGTATGTTTAACAAGTTAATAATTTCAACAATTAAATAACTTATTAGAGTTTTTTGTCCATTCAAAACATTAGAACTGATGGTTCTTTCATTTTCAGCCAACTGAGAGAATCACTATTCTGTCTACATACTATTACGGTGAGGATCAAACCACCCAAGATCCCATAAGTTTATGATGTGCTCCATATTTCTTTTTCATTTATTTCTATGAATAACGTGATGGAATTCACCATATCTTCCTGCCAATGGTGTTTTGGGATTTGAGTGTATTCCAAATCCCCATTTTGCAGGGTTTTTGAAATGCAATTTT
Organism: Magnolia sinica; assembly: GCF_029962835.1. NCBI lineage: Eukaryota > Viridiplantae > Streptophyta > Magnoliopsida > Magnoliales > Magnoliaceae > Magnolia > Magnolia sinica. Next base: position 57,669,280 of record NC_080590.1, on the reverse strand, counting down.
GAGGTGAAGACTCTTTTTTGCAATGTGATCTATTCCAATCCCTCTGTCCAGTCCTGGACTGCCATTGCTGCCTGCTGCAACTTGTTTCTGCAAGTGTCAAATGTGTCTTTGATTTTGGCAGCATTGGTGCAATGATGTCATTAGAGCATTTAAGCATGATTTCTATTTATGTGGTAGAACTGATTGTGCCAAAATCTTGCTGGATTGTGATTGTCATTACCTTTAATTTGGTTGTCTTTAATTGTGTGATGCTGGTAGTTGATTTATCGAGGTTGTTCATTAGAAAGATGCAAAGGCCTAGGTTGACGAAAATTTGGTAAACATCTTCAACCAATTCCAGGCTGGTACATTAATGCTTGCTGAATGATTCAATACATTCTTCCTTCCCAGATTATTTCCAGAATATAATTTTGAATACAACATGTATCTTTTACATTAGAGGGATTCTCATCTCGTTGGATATTCGGGTCCATTTTCATAAACATGGATGGCACATTTACTTCACATGGGTTCATTTGTAAGACATATTTACATAAAAATATTCATTTCAAGCTTGGATGCCCTACTTTTGATAACAAAGATTTTGTTTTATGCATTGATCTTCTTATTTCTTCTACTATAGTTATTCTATGATTTCTTCTTTTACACCTTATTTCATGATTAAATTTTCAGGTTTCAAAGTTTAAAGATCCTCGTGATGCATGTGCTGCAGTTGTTGCTGAATCATATCGTCTTTTCTTCCATGATCTGGTTTACGAGTCTCATTGTTCCTATTTGGCTAGTCATGCATTTTATTTTAAGTAACTATTTTCAATTCCATGCCAGACAAGTGGGTCTCACATTTCAGCAATCTATTTATTGGGCTGTTGAGTCTCACCGTGGATGGGGAATGCCCAAAAAATCTCTCACATGGATCTTTTTCAGTTGAATAATGACCATTGTTCAATTTCTCTTCTTAACTGCTTCAATAGGCTACAAATTGGCAGTTAAGAATGCCCTATCAGTGGGATTTTTAAGGCATAGTCCAATTGCTGATTGATAAAATTGATCAATGGTATGGATTCTGATCCACACTACCCACTTGTCTGAGTTGAAAGCCTGTGTATACCATGCAAAGATGCAGGCCACATATCTTGTAATTCCTCAATTATGGAAGCTAGCTTAATTGATATTAAATTTGGATATGTAGGAACTGGGATGCAGGAAGATTCTTCAAATCTTTATTCATTCATGGTTTTATAAAAGAAATATTTGTTTAAGATGTATTATTGCTTCAAATGGATCATATTGTTTGGCACTATAACTTTATATACAGTGCATGTTTCAGCTTGTCAAGTGCATATATCAATTAGTTCAAACCAAATATGGTTATAATTTACTTGGTCCTTTCCTGCAGAACCTAGTGGAGGAAAGCATTTGGCCAATGCTAACTACAGAAAGTTTGAAGGCTCTAGGTGGACTTGGCCTGCTTTCCCTTGGAGGAAAATACCTACTCAGGCGTATCTTTGAAGTTGGTATCATATTCCTAATAATAACTCATTCTCAGTGTCTGGTTGGTATTTTTGAGTTTGGAACTGTATTCTTGCTTCACTTGTGTAGGAGGAAGAGGCTCTCATTTCAGCTCATAGAAAAGAAATTGAAGAGACGATGGAGATTGTGCGTGAAGTAAGTTTGTCCTACATTGGCTCTCTGCTACCTTTTTAGTTCAAAATCACCATATGTTTCTTAATTACTAATGATGCATGACTTGTGGATTTTAACATATATTATTGATTGCAATTGATTTTCCTTCCATCCTCATTGCTTGCGGAATGATTGCCTTCCAACTGATCTACTTTTGTGGCTGGAATGCTTCTATGATTTCCATGAGCAATGCTCCTCACGAAAGTGTCGTTTTTACTAACTGTATTGTTTTGCTCACTGCATTAGTATACAAACCATATTTGATTATGGTGTTTCTCTTATCTAGAATGTTTATGTTAAATAACTCCAAGACATGGCATGGTTTCTTACTTCTTCGAAAACTGGTACATGATAGCACGACAGCATTACTAGTTTGTGTATCAAGCTTTAGTTTCCATCTACTGAATTTTACTTTATTGGACCCTTGAGTACAAATATCTCAAGTCTAGGAACTACACCAACCATCTGGTTGTTGGAAAGTAATCTTGTTGATGGGTTTTGTTAAACTAAATTACAACATGGGTTTAGTCCAACCAGGGGAGAGAGAGAGAGAGAGAGAGAGAGAGAGAGAGAGAGAGAGAGAGAGAGAGAGTAGGGCAGCCTTCTGCATGGGAGGCTGAGAGAGAGGTTTTAGCCTCTTTATTGGGAATCTGACCTACGATACCAACCAAGATGACCTACTCAAGATTTTCAAAAATTTTGGGAAAATTGGAGACATTTTCACCTCGTGGGAGGACAAGCTTCGGAGACATAGGGGTTTCTCCTTCATTTGTTTTCAATACTTGATGGATGCCTATGCAGCAATGGGAATGCTCAATGGTAAATGGGTTGATGGGAGGGTCATCATGGTTGCCATAGCAAATCCCTCCCCCTGGATAAGGTCCCCTGCTGCCGGCCATCCATCACCCAAGAGGAATGCAGGGGTTTCTTTCCTCGAAGCAGCTTCGACGGCCAAACCGCACCCCCCTATTCCATCCAACCATTCCAGAGAGGGTACACCAAACCTTGAAGCAGATCTTCCAGACATTGCCAGGGGCCTCTTATTTTTGGATAGGGTCAGGTTGGGGAATTTGAGAGAGAGTTGATCCTTCTTTCGAGACCCTTTTGTCTCTTTCTTTTTTGTTCTTTTCTCACGATAGACGGGCCTATCGTCTTTTCTTGGGTAGGCCTGCCGAAATATCTCTTTCTACATTCCTTGCCATTAATGGAAAAGAGACAGTTCTTAAATAATAAAAAAAAGGTTCAAGAGGCAACTAAGCCCAGGTGTGCAAGATCCAGTCATGGTTTTTGTTGCATTCGTGGTTGCTGTAGATATTTCACAATAATCTCTTATTGTTGTGGTTCCATGTACATGGACAGTATGTGAAATGCCTTCTTCCATTCTTTTGTTAATGGATCATACATTTGTATGTCAGAGGTGGTCAGAGATCAGAGGTTCTAGTGGAATGGCTAGGAAGTTATGTATATGTTGGTTAAGAGGAATTGACATAATGTTGTATGTAGAATATGTTGTGAAGCTTGGGGTGAATGTTGAGAACTGCTAAACAGTAGGGATTTTATTACAGGAGTCCTGAGTAGGAGGTTTTTGGGTTGTTGGCTATGGGAATATTATGTTGGATTTATGTTTCTTAGAAGATCTGGTTTGTGCTTGGTGGTATCATGGTATGTGAGCTTCTCAATTGTTGTGTTTAGTGTCTTAGATGTACTCTCTCTCCGATGATACGTTGTCAACACATGTGCAGGCTTTGTGGGGGCCTTTTTCTGTTGCTAGTCAAGGAGTAGCTCTTGGTGTTTGTCCCATGCTTGTTACAGGTTCTTAATATGCCTATTTGATGAAATAAAATGCCTTTCTTACATGTTTTCTTCTACTTGCGGATGTGGTAACGTCTTCTGAATTCCACCCTACTCAGAGTAAGTATGAAATTCCATAGAATTTAATGGTATCCGTGTTTGTTTACTTTTTAATTGTCCTTACTATAAAATATTGCACCTTCTTAGCAACTCACTACAGTTCTGCTCTACTCCTTTATTCACAGGGCACTTGAACTTATATTAGGAGTAAATAAATATTCAACAACTATTGACAGGTGGTCATTGGGCTGTAGAATGGCTGAACTGCAAAGGAACAATTATTCAATGGGAAAACTAAATTCGACCAGCTTGACAAGGTAATCTCTAGTCCATCAAATTTTTTGTTCATTCCCAATCTTTGCCGCATTGGCTCAATATGTTCATCTGATTTCTACATGATTGCAGATATTTAGGACTCTCGGCACACCAAGTGAGAAGATATGGCTAGAATTTGTCAAATTGTTGGGTGTCAAGGTCAACTTCGTTAAGAAACCATAAGTGCTTATTTCATACAGACATAATATTCAAAAGTATCCAACTTCTGCAGCAGATCGGATGTGCTCTGCTACAATTAAGATAAGGGTGGCAAGTGATGTTCTTATATCACTTGCTATTTGGGAAGAAAAAGGAGGAAAATGGGAACCCTACCTGATTCATCATCCCCCCACCCACAACCACCCAACCAACCAGAAAAAAAAAAAAGGCTGACTATTAATAATTGGCTAAATCATACACTCGTGTGCCTATAGCAAGAAGAAAAAGGCATTAAATATGGTCTTTGGTCTTCGTCTCACATAATATTATCATTTCTCCACTTACCCTAGATGCCCACTTCAAATTCCTTGGAGATGGGTGCACTTAGTGTCCAAGTCAAACCCGTCGTTTTCAAATGCTTTCCTTGCAAGTTGCAACCCATTGCCATTTTGTTGATTGTTCTAGTGCTTTCTCATATGGCTTTTGGATGTCACCTAATCTCTATTTTTTTTTTGTCATTGCTGTAGAGAATTTTCGAGCACTTTGCACAAGTAAGCCAACACTGTCTGTCCTTTTAAGTGTTAGGTTATTCCTTAAGTTTATGTTACACTGATGCAGATACTCAGATTTGGACTTCTTTTCTCATTACAAGAAGTTTGTATTCAAAGCATTGTTGATATTGAAAATAGTCAGTTGTAGTCAGGGTTCAAATTATCATTTGAACACCATACAATTTTTTTTGCAATACATTACCAATACCAATACTCAGATTGTCAAATTGTCAACAAATAAGAAACACTTACGGAATTGGGATATTCTCTTCAACACATCTGCAGGGATTAAAAGTGCTAAAAAAAAAAAAAAAAGACATTCAAAATCATCATCACCATCTGAGCCTCATTCCCCAAAAAATTGGGGTCAGCCACAAAACCATTCAAATATCAATAAATGTGAACTGGAAGGACCAACAGGAACCTCTAAGTGACTTCGGCATTCCCCTGAGATTTTAAAGGGTGTTTTATGTTTTTAAGCATTTATTTATTTAATGAACAAATGATATGGTTTTATTTATTTATTATTATTATTAAACCTTTTTAACTCATTTTTCTTTTCTTGTTTTGTTGGTGTCTGTGCTTCAGGGATTCAAGCATTTGAAATGATGACAATTGCTGTGTAGGGAACAACCTCATATGTTTATACTAATATGGAATGGTTAAGAGAACTAAAATAGTCAACAGAAGAAGATCATCACCAAGGGAAATCTCTTTCTTGGAAAGTTCTGGACTACCACTAGTTTATGTCTATTGTATATAAGAGGTATATCTTGATATACTTGAATTTCTCAAATTTGTTGAACTATCTCTCTCTCTTAATTATTGTTAGTCTCTCTCTGTTAAAATAGTTAAAACCTTTATCTATCTATTTATGTTTCTTTCTTTCAGTTGTAAAAAATAAAAAAATAAAAAATTGTCTAATCTATCTAATCTATCTATCTACAAGTAAATTAAAATTACTAGCAACAAAACCATTTAAGATAACTTCATACTAATCAAATTAGAACTGCATCTCTCTCTCTCTCTCTCTCTCTCTCTCTCTCTCTCTCTCTCTAGCTAGCTAGCTAGCTAGCTACCTACTTACCTATCTACCTAACTTCAGCAACAAAACTATTTATGATGATTGCTATTAATGGATGTGTCTTATGCATTTTATCTTGAGATTAGACCGTTGCTTATTTGTTCCCATTGTCATTAAAATTTCATTTTCTTTTGTTTCAAATGGTGGAATAATTGACAGTGCAAGTGATGAGATTTGAGTTGAAAAGCAAGTGGTGAGATTTTATAAGACAGTGTAAGGACAGATTTTATAAGATTTGAGTTAATGCAGTTCTAAGTCTGATCCAATTCTTATTTTCAGTTGACAGAGACATTATCTTTTGTAACGCCTAATTATCATCTGGGTTGTTTTTTAATTATAGATTTATTTTTTACTATTTGAACTTGCTTCTTCTTTTTTTGCCACCTGAACTTGAGCGGTGCAAAGTCAAGAGCAGAGGAAGCTCTATTCACCATTTGAGCTCTGTAAGTGGCTTTTTGTTACCATTCTTTTTGGAAATTTGGTTGTTTTTTATTCTGTTAGATTGGATATTTTTGTGCTTGTTTGGATCCCCCACAAATTGTGAACATGACCTGATTTTACTATGATGGTCCTATCAGGTTATTAAACCAAGTGTTGTTGGGGGGGTTTGAAAATGCAGCAGTGATTGCAAAATGGGCACAGCAACATGAAAAGATGGCTGTTATCAGTGCTGCATATGAAAGTAGCCTAAGTTTAGTATCATATGTTCAGCTTGCATGCTATCTTGAGCAGCAAAACACTGAGATCTGCAAGATGAAGAATAAGGAATAATGCCCACCTATAACCCATGGCCTTGGAAAGCATTTTCTGTTGTTCTTTTCTAATGTGTGCAACTATTACCTGCTTTTGGTCATTCTTTTGAATTAGGTTTGTGTTGAGCCTTTTCTACCATGTGGAATTTGAGGATTTGATTTTCCAGGAGGGCCTGAACCTACTGAAGGGCTCCAAAATACTGGTGCTAATGCCTTTTACTGTTAGACAGCTCACCAAAGATCGACAGAAGAAACGAGTCCCTTGGAAACAATGGCAATCATTACCAACAAGGAGATCATTGACATTAACCAAGGTATGTTAGCTGCTTAGACTGGTGTAAAAAATAATTTTAAAAAAAAAAAAAAAAAAAAAAAACCTAAGATGCATGTGGGTCACCTTTTCTTTTTCTTCTTCTTTTTTTTTTTTTTCTTTTTTTTTTTTAAAAACTTTTTGATAAGAAAGATTTTTTCTATTGCTACGGATTGTCGGTGAATGTGATCCCTATAGCTATGGATTTAATCCATAGTAAAGTTTTAAAGAGCTACGGTACCCATGGCTACGGTCGCACTTTGGGCTAGCTATCTTTAGCTACGGATTTTATCCGTTACTATTGACCGATTTTCTGGTAGCGTAGCAAAAACTAGAGATTTAGTGGCGTCCAGCACAATCGTCACTAAAGTTCCTGACCGCCTGTAAAGCCTTTACCGACCGAGGCTTTACCGGCTGTTAGCTGACCGCAGGCAAATGATTTGCCGGCAGTTTTCTAGGCCTTTGCCGGCGGTTTGGACCGCTAGTAAAGTCCAGTTTTCTTTTAGTGCATCTATAAATGGTGAACAGGTTTGTTTCACTTCAGTGGGCCACAGGCTAAACCGCTAAATATCTCACTGTTCAATCCATGGTCCAAATTATCATTGCACATTGCATCTGTATCCGTTACCGCCGACACACAATATGTTGTCTCTCATCGGTGGATGTGACCAATTTATCTATTGATTGTTATGAATAAAAAGTCATGCCCACCCAATTATCCCAACCACTCCATCAATAGAATTAAAAGTGGATGGTCAAGATTGAACAGAGAAACAAAATAATTCCATCTAGAAACGTGTGATCAGTATGTTCCAAAATGATTATTATTAATTTTCAAATTTCAAATAAGCTATCTTGGTTTAATGTTGTTAACCATCCAAGCTATATCGAATTAGGATATGTCCCGGATTGAAAGGATTATGCCCATCAGCATGATTTTTTCACGATGGCTAGCTCCATTTGTATGAAAGAATGAATGGTTTGGATTGACCAACGGGCATGCACGATGATAATACTTGTGTGTGGTGACAAAGGACTTCAGCCCCACTCCAGCGTGGACATGCACCCGCATCGTTTACTTGCAGGAGATTACAACACTGATTTCCTCCTTTGATACCATTTGATGCAAGGAGTACTGGTCAACACACCAAAAGCTCCAAAGATATTAGGGAATTATCTGAATTTTCATTAATTTATCCGGGCCTTCTCAAAATAATTTACTGAAAACTTTCCAAAGGCTACCCCGTATCAGCTCAGAGGTCCCATAATGAGCCCCATCTATAGTCATTCCACGTCTTATAAACCCATCTCATGGTCCACCCACCCTAATATGAAGATGCACCCGTATCTTCTCTAACTCTCTTCTCTAACTCATTCTCCTTTTCAAACTCTCCTCCCTCTTTCTTCTCTTCTCCCGTAAACAACTATTATAAATACAACATTAGGGGGCCTTACCAATTTAAAGCGAATGCCTCTCTCTCCTACGGTTCTGATTTTCTTCACGTGTGACTATGCCCTATCAATTGAGTTTCACATAATATGATTTATTTTTATTTTTTTAGCATTTTCGTTCTAACCGCTCTTGAGGTAAGTGGATCCGTGTCCATGGCGCCCACTGGAATGTATTTGTATTATATCCACACTGTCCACCCATTTTGCCAGCTGATTCTAGGGCATGAACCCAATAATGAAGCAGATCCAACTCTCAGGTGGACCGCACCATAGGAAAAATTGGTGATTGAATGTCCATCATTAAAAACTTCCAGGCCCACCGTCGTGTTCATTTACCATCAATAGGGTAAAGTCATATACATACATAGACCAAAGAAAAAAAAAAACAAATAACAGCATGATCCAAAACTTTTGCCGCCCCCCGGAGTATTTAATGTTGACCACTCAATTACCACTGTTTCCTGTGGTGTGGTCCATCTGAGATTTAAATCATCTACGTTTTATGCTCATGCCCTAAAATGAGTTGACAGAAAAAAAAATGGACGGTGTGGATATAAAAACAAATACATCACAGTGGCCCCACAGTCACAGATCTCCCAACCACAGAATCCCCGTCCCGAGGTCCTCACAGTTAGATGATCAGGAATGTTCCATCAATACGAAATTCCTAACTGCCCCTCTATGGTGGGCCCCCTATTGACACTTTCCCATCACCATATACATGGCACGTGTATGGTGCTGACCCTCGTGTTCCAACGCATTGTTAAAACTTAAAGCTCTTTAGATAGCTCCGCCCTACAATGCTAGTGTAGACAAACGGACCCACCAAAGCCTGCCTCAAGCATAATCCATTGGTATCCAAGTCGGCTTTAGCCGGCCATGCGCCTAATAACATGGTAGTCTGGTTTTCTGTAGTAAGAGAATGCTATAAGTAGGCCTACTTGGGTCCTATGCCATGTATCCCGATCCGGCCATTTGTGCAAATCGCCAATAAGCAAAATCATTATCTGTTCCGATGGCACGGATCGGAATCAGGTTGGCCTTTTCCATTGTCGTAACTGTAGTTGCACTCTCGGCATTTGCTACGGCAACGGAATATATTGTTGGCGATGACTCCGGGTGGACTCTTGGTTTTGATTATGCGACATGGGCGGAAGGCAAAAAATTCCGCGTAGGAGATACTTTAGGTAATCAGCTTATTTATTTGCTTTTCAAATTCATTTTCCAATGAGCTACATTGGTTTGCAGTGAGAAATAGAATAATATATTGAAGAAAAGATCTTCAAGAAAACTTCCATTTGTCTCCTTCAAGGCATTTTGATACTGGGTTTCGCCACTCGAAGACGTGTGGACCATCTCCTTTATTAAACAGATAATTTAAGAACTCAAAAAGGAGAGAGGAGAAAATCAGATTTCAACTCGCTTGGGTTGACAAGTCTCGACTCAAATACTTTAGTTAACCTGCCCAGATCATGGGCCTCATCAGTGGGGTCGGTTAAACCAGTGAGTCCATGGTTTTCAAGTAACTCAGCCTTTTTTCCTGTGTCATCAACTCAAAAAATGGCTGACTTGGCCGGATTTCAACAAGTCAGCTGAGTCAAAGAAAATGCATTTAGGTAAATTTCACGAGGAGAAGATGAAGAGTATGCAATAATCATTTATTTATTTATTTATTATTATCCAATAGGTTTACTCAGTGGGTCATCGAGTCATATGCCGAGTCTGGGTTTGCAAACTATGTTCAAAACAACTTGTCTCAACTCAGCTAAACTCAGAAAACACTCCAATCACATTTCACAAAACTTGAAAAAACCAATATTAAGCTGATTTCAATATGGGTTTTTGAAGAGGGGCGGTCTAGTAGTACCGGCACGGGCAGATGTGGGACGTGATCCATGAATGAAATCCAACCCGTCCATCAGATGTCTCAGTTCATGTAATCCCCGATTCCAAAAATCTGGCTGAGCAGTGAATCAGGTGGGCCACACAAGGGGGTCCAAGTTGGAAGGTAACTCAAACCCTTGATTTGGGCGGAGGGCCCACCATATTGTTTTTATGGAATCAAACCAGTTAGAACCCTTCATCTGGCGTGGATGAAGGGTCAGGCAAAAAATCAGGCTGTTTTGCAATTTATGTGGCCCACGCAAATCAGGGGTGGGCGTCCTCTCCCACATTGATCCCTGCCTTGTGGACCACCTGTGTGAGATTAAGGAAACCATGAAGCACGGTCAAGCTGACATAGCTGCTAATTACTAGTATTTTCTGGTGTTTACAGTTTTCAACTACACTGAGGGAGACCACACCGTCGTGAAAGTGAATGGCACCGGCTTCGCTAGCTGCAGTAAATCGCCAAACTCGGGCGTTCTCGCGAGTGGTAGCGATCGAGTCACCTTGACCACCACTGGCAACAAGTGGTACATTTGCGGAGTTGGCTCCCACTGTGACAACGGCCAGAAGTTGAAGATCACTGTCCTTCCCAAAATGATGCTTGGATCACCTGCGCCAGCACCAGATACCTCCTTCCCATGGGGACCATTACTTCCAAACACGCCTGTGATGCCACCTACAGTCGAAACTCCGGGCTCTGGGTGGGCCTCAGAGGGATCACATGATCCAAAATGGGAGGTGGAGGCACCTGCACCTGCACCCGCATCATATATCTCCTTCACATGGGGGCCATTACTTCCAACCACGCCTGTGATGCCACCTACAGTCGAAACTCCAGGCTCTGGGTGGGCCTCCGAGGAATCACATGGTTCAAAATGGGCGCCACCAGCACCATCACCAGATACGTCTTTCCCATGGGAGCCATTGATTCCAACCACGCCTGTGATGCCACCTATGGTGGAAACTCCAGCCTCTGGGTGGACCTCAGAGGGATCACATGGTCCAAAATGGACGGTACCTGCACCAGCACCAGACACGTCTTTCCCATGGGAGCCATTGATTCCAACCACGCCTGTGATGCCACCTATGGTGGAAACTCCGGGCTATGGGTGGGCATCAGAGGAACCAAAATGGGCTGAGATGGCACCTGCACCTACTCCATGGGTGCCGTCGATGCCACCATCACCTGGGATTTGGTCGGTCCCAGAGGCGCCCCCGCCATTGCCGTTGTGGATACCATCAGAACCCGTGACATCACCACAGCCAGTTGAGTAAGTCATCCCATAGATGTCATCAGAACCCCTCCGAAGCAATACTAATGGAACCCACCGGAGCTGGGGTTAGAACCTTGGTGGTGGGTAGTGCGTGAAGAGATGAGGTTGTGCGTTTTTTATAATCTAAACTATTGAGTATTTTGTTTCTTTCCTTTTATATATTCTAAGTTAGCAATAAACATTCCATTGATGTTTTATGGAAGTCCTGAGCTCTGGCTTCGGCATTCGAGATTCTAAAATGAGTTTATGTCAAATGAGCTATTCTTTTCTTCCTTTCATGTGTTGATGAAATCGTCATCTCTCTCTCACACGCACATACGTGCATGGATACGTCGTCGCTCATTGATCTTCCCTTAACTATAATAATGGCTATTTTGTTTTAGGTTATGGGTCGGGTCTTCTTCTTTTTCTTTTTTTTTTTCACACGCACACACGCCAACACACTCACACCATAGCTGGATTTCACCATCAATGAGTACTCGAACTCTAAACCTGGTGTTGAAACCCTTGTGAGCTAGAGTCTGCCATTGGGGGAGATCATTTATGCCCTATATGGGAAACCAGGACAGGTTGCTCTAAACTAGTGGTGTACACACAGTCAAACCGAGTCGAGCTGGCCTCAGCTTGACTCGGCTCGGCCACTAGCTGACTTCAGCTCGAACTCGGCTCGGCTCAGTCCTCGAGCCTGACTGGCCAGCTCAGCTAGGTTTAGTCAGTAGCTCGAGCCAGTTTGAGCTGAGTTCGCCTGTGCAGCATTTTCACAAACACATGGACTACACCTTCAGAATCTCATTGTATGTAAAACAACAGTAGTGGTTTTACAAGTATTTTATCAAACACCTTCTAAGCAATATAAAAATCAAGAAAAAAAGGGAATTTGTTTCATATACATACCTTCATTGCCACCAGCCACACTTCATTGAGTCATTTCATCAAACACTTGGTGAGCAACATCAATATCAAAGTAACCGAGTCACCGAACTGGTTCGATCCGAGTTCGATTCGAGTTGGGTTCGATCCGAGTTGGGGCAAGCTTGAACTCATTTTCAAGCTAAAAAAATCAGCTCGACTTCGCTCGAACTCAGCTTCGAACCAAGTCGAATCGAGCTTTTTTTAGTCGAGTCGAGCGAGCTAACCGAGCTAGCTTGGTTCGTGTACACCCCTACTCTAAACCCATCCCAATCAATTATCCAAAAGGGCTAATTTATTTGCCTAGCCCAACCCAACCTGACTTGGTCCAAGACCATGGGTGACTAGACCATCTGCTACCCTTCTTTAGCTCTGAAGTGAGCAGTCATGATTTATGGATGTGGTTGTGTGGTCATTTGGCCGGAGTTGTCATACCCTGGAAACAGAGCGTGGGTCCCCAGCTCCGATTTTGTTTTTTTAGTTGGTAGTGTCCTGCACAACTATAATATCTAACATTACAATTGGGATGAGAGAACAATAAATTTGTTTATTCCATTAAGAAACATTTACATGTACAATGAATATACAAATTTTAAATACATAGATAAATTACAGAACCAGAAGAGTAGAAATTCAAAATGCACAAAAATCATGATAAGCTACTCCTGCTGCATGCCATGCCTTGAAAAATATAATAAAGAAGGCATGAGCTTCGAAAAGCCCAGTTAGTACATCTCTTGTGTGTGTCGTGTTTTCATAATGTGCCATGAAACTTACCAACATGAGGTGTGCAATGTACGTGTATGTAGTGCAATATGTTGGAATATTTGGTTGATTCAAATAGAATATTTAAAATTTGAGAATAAAAAAGAAAATAAAATTATAGATATAGGACTTACAGAAGACTTATAGAGTTGAGTCGAGGCATGAAGTGAATCACTCAGCTTGAAATCGAATTTTCTCCCCTTTGACAACGTCCCAAGTGTAGCAGGATGCCAGAACAATCAACCTCCAGGATACAATGACTATTACCTAGTCCCAGCGGTGCACTCATCGTACGCGGGCTCGAACCACTTATAGTTTAAACCGAAAGTGTTGAGTTAACTCAATAACAAACTCAACAACCAAAACTCATAACCTAGAAGACAAAGAAAGTTTTTACAATAGGAGAAAGGGTTTTTCATTGTTTTGAAAATGAAATGGAGTCTTTATATAGACTCCGAAGTGGAGCATTAAGCGCCCTTTCAAAAGGGTTTGGTCCATTGGGTTTAAACCCAATAGATGTGACCAACCGATCGGTCACATCTATCTGGTTTAAAACGAAGAGACACAGGTGCAAGTGCACTCTCGCAAATAAAGTCCCGCGAGTACTCATATGCACACACATACGGGAGTACACCCGCACCTGCACCCGTGGCCCAGCCTAGCACGTCCCATACCATCGCGCACATGCACAGGCACATGCACACGGACTAGGACTCAACTCGCCATGGCGTGGCGTGACTCGGCTCGGCTCGGAGTGCATGTGCATGTGTGGTTAATGGCATAAATTAGAGCTTTTGGCATAGCTCCCCACAGGACCAAATTCATATGCCCTCTGAATGGGGCTTAAGCCTCAAGGCAAACTCGTTTCAACACTTGAGGTCTTAGTATCGATCCCTAGTGGGGATGGCTAATATAGAATGTGTACTAACAAGCTAAAACCCCCCCCCCCCCCCCAAAAAAAAAAAAGAGCCCCAAGGCAAAAATCATATCTTATATGTAAGAAGGTTTTCTTGGGTAAGTCCGATGTGGGACTAAACCCACAACTTAAAAATAATAGAAATTTTAAATGTGGAGGGAAACCGAAACATTTGAAACTCTAATTTTTAATATAAATTTTGAAACAAAATACAACATTCCCCCAAATGTTTCAAAATAAAAAAATTCTTTCAGGTTAATGCATAATAGTTGTGCAATAGTGTCGGTGTCACCATATACTTAAACTGACATTAGAGTAAGCAAGACTGGTTTACAGGAATCAGGTGACACCATAGTCTTAAACCTAAATCATTTTAGTGTAAAACAAAAGCACATGCCACTTACATAACTCTTCCTCTGCAAGTGATTATGCGGTTCGGTGTCAGGCCCATGTCCTAGTGTTCATTCCGTTCTGTAGGATCTCGCGGTCCTTCGAGTCGAATTCTGGCAACCCGCAACCCGTAAATTGCCTTTACGCGTGACCTTAAGTTGCATCTTGTAAACCTGAGTCGACCCAGCTCGAGACCTGTGCCATTACAACCCGCGCCGTCACCGCGGCTCTAATGCCGTGTCTCGTGCACCAATTTGACGTCTAGAACATGAGATGTGGGCCACGCATGATCATAACCATGGACTGCACGTTGCGGGACCCACCTAACCTGTAGCACATTCCCTAAGTTATTATGAGGATGACATCACCCCTACACCTAGCCACCCTACCACCCTACTCCATAGCCCCATGCTTCTTACAAGGCAATGATGAGTTTAGCCATGCCTCTCTTACAAGCAATGATCACTCTACCCTACCTATGTGAGAGAGAACCAACTACCCTACCCCTCTCTCTCCTTCATCTCTCTCTTTCCCTCTCATTTTCTCAAATTTCTCCATTGCTAGCAATCCCAAGCTACCCAAAAAATTTCAGCCATTTCCTCTTCTAAACCTTCCCAATCCTACCATCAAGACTTCATCTCAACCATTAAACCTTGCTCCCTTGAAGCATTGGAGGCCATTAGTGATAGTAGAAGTCCAAGATTTGAAGGTGGGTGTCATGTTCAGGATAGATATTCCATTATTTCCTTGATTTTCTTGCTTAAGATTATGTAGGAACCACCAATCAATGGTGAAGATCCTACTTGAACCTTTGGATGTGGCCAATGACCCATCTTGATGCATGCATGCACATGAAGGAGCTCATAGTGGCGGAGCTCCTCCCATCTCTGCCATCTCTCTCTCTCTCTCTATCTCTCTCTCCTTCTCTCTTTTTTTATGGTGTTGATGATATGTATGGCCCACCTAATGGTGTATGTACCTTACCCAAACAGTCTAGCAATGGGAAGTCCAATGTCCCGCAAATCAGCCCAAGTTGCTGCCCATTTCTGGGTCTGTGCGGTCAGTTAGTTGCACAGGCTTTGATGGGGAAAAAGGCACAGCTGTTAGCTTGATTTTCTTACTCAGTGGGCTATCATATGAACCCCACTTTAATGTATATACTTTATCTATTCCAGTCCAGCAAATGGACTATGTTGCTGGACATTGAAGGCCTGCATGGCTGGCTGGCCTTGTAGATCTGTTTGAATGGGGAGATGACCCCTATCTCTATTTGATAGGAGAGGGATGGCCTACACGTGTGGACCCACCTGATGCGTGCGTTACGTACACGCCATCCATCCCTGGCTAGAAGTGGGCCCACCTTGATGATGCCTTCCATCTCAACCGTCTGTCTGCTAGACGTCCATGATGTCTGGATGAAGTTAAAATACAAGTATTAGCTTCATCCAAAGATGGTGGGTCCCACACATGTGGACCCACCTTAATGTATGTGTTTGTATCTTGATCGTCCATCTACTGGACGGCCAGTAGCTACAGCTGCTACTTTGACATCAGCAAGTTTTGCGATCCCATTACGAGGTATATGTTATATCCCAATCGTCCATCTAAGACGTGGGACCCACTCCACACGTGTTGCATGTGTGGAGGTGGGGCCCACCTTGATGTATACATTCTATATTCACACTGTCCATCTGGACGGTGCTGTGCAGGGCTTACTGTGATGTATCTGTTAGCCACGTTGTCCATTCATTTGGCAGCTGTGTGGGGACCACCCCACACGTGCTGCACGTGTGTGTTGAGGGTTAAATATTGCATATTAGACCCCAATTATTACCGGATTTTATGAGCATGATATTGTTAACGTCTTCTTTTAAGCGTGTTTGTATTGCAAGGTGAATTCACGAGCTTGGACTGAAAAAGGATGCTAAAAGCATGGATTTAATGCTCATAAGTCACCAAGGCAAGGGATAGATCCCAAAGGACCAAGATCATTGGATTTACACGCCAGAGATCCGAGAAAATTGAGAAACTAAAGCTCAAGTGGCCAGAAAGTCAGCCAGAATGCAAGATCATAGGATTCCCACCATCCATTCAGCTCAAAACTTCATGCATGGCCTGAGGACCATAAATTAACCGTACACGTCAAATTTCAGCCATTAGATCCATGTGGAAGTGGCCCAATAGAGATATTAGAGGGCGCTAGCTATTAAAGAGCATCTTGGCAATCCATAAGCGATCAAGGCCCAAACTTAGGCATTAAAAAGAGAGTGAAAGATAATAAGTCCTGGTGAAATTTTGTCTTATTTGCATGGTATAATCAGGAGATACGGACGGTAGAAGTTATAACAAAAGAGAAGGGCAAATTTGTAAATAGATGTGCATGGCATCAAGCATACGTGAAGCAATTATATTTTTAATGGTGAATGTTGTCCACACATCGATTGAGCATGTGGCCTATCCTGAAGTCGGATCTACTTCAAACTTGAGGCCATGAGCCTACACTACGTACAAGAGTCGATGGAGGGAGTGGATTTCTAGGACAGGCATCGCAGTGGACCCCACCTATTTTTTACGCAGCACATCTAAATAGAGCCGTGCGAAACGTCCATTGGGGTGGCGAAAACTCATGCTTAGGTGGAATAATCGCAAAATATCGCGAAGATTGGTTTTCAGCCCTTCAAACGCAATTCGGACGACAGAGTAAACTATTCTGTGGGCCACACCGAATCCAATATGAAACCAGCCATTTCTTACTGGTTTTCTGATGTAATTGCAATGGACAGAGTGAATTTTGTAGAAACTGAAAGAGTGGGCCCCACCGACAGCCAGCGCAAGAAGCGCAGTCTCTGCTTCGCAGTCTGGAAAAATTGGACGCAATGTGCAGCTGTGGGCCATCACGATGGGCTAGCTCTTCGATCCAAATCGTCCAAATGTTGGATAAGTGGGCCACAACCCTTCCTATGGAGTCAGAATGAATGATGCGGATGGATCTTTTCCCCAAACTCGGGCCAGATGCAGCTGCTTTGTGCGTTTTTCATATGCAGAAACAGAAGTCTGTTCCGCTGCGATTTGGACTGCGTAAAGAGGTCGGCTTATCCAACGCTAACTGACCTCCTGCTGCTGTTATAAAGGGGAAAAGAGAGGAGAAAAGGGGCATCATCATCCATGGCTGGGAAGCTGGGCATCAGATTCAAGGAGTTTCTGTGGACGTCAGTAACAGGGAGAGAAAGGGAGAAATTTAGAGCTTTTCTTTGGTTTTATTTAATGTTTATTTTCGTATGATATTTGAGAGATCTAGCCCTATCATGTTGGGCTAAACCTCTTAGCTAGGGCTAAGAGGTGAAGCTTATAGGAGATGGGAGACTCTATTTTATGCCTTTAATTTAATTTATGAACTGAATTTGATATTAGTTTGATTATTAAGGGAATGTTTTTAATTTTTAATGGTCTGTTGTGACTAAAATTAAAACGGGTTTGCGATAGCTTAAGCATGTTCCGTTCCTTTTTATGTTTATGACGTTAGGAAGCCCTATTGTTCACCATCGTCTCCTGGGCATGGTCGGATGACGGTACCCTTCCTAACCTTCATACATTGTTGATTGGTTAGTAATTAGTTTAATTCTATTGTTTACTTTGTCTCATGGGCATGGTTTGGTGATGGAATCCATTCTAATTCATATACCTTTTATCTCTTAAAAAACTATATCAAAGGAAGTTCAGTCTTAATTTTCATGAAGATGGGACTCTAAGTCCAGTTGAGTTCTTGAAACGGGCATAAGATCTCCCTGATCTCTACAAGTGGATCCTCTGAATCCCTAGTTCCTTTCCCTAAATTGTTTAAGTTTTAGATAATTATTTCATCATTATTCCTCAAATTACACTCGATTTAGATTTCATCTCATTCTAGTTCTAGTTCTAGTTGGTTTCAGATTACGTACATGTTTCAGTCCCTTGGGATTCGACCTCGGTCTCACCGAGTTTATTACTACATCACAACCCTATACTTGGGGAGTGAACAGTGTGGGATGGGACCCACCTTAATGTACGTATTCTATATCAACACCATCCATCTGGACGGTGCCATGTGAGGCCAACTATGATGTATGGGTCTTATCTACACCATCCAGATTACTGGACAGTGGGACCCACCTCTGATGAATGTGTTTTTACCCACCTCGTCCATCTGATTTTTAGACGGGTGGGGCCCACCTTGTGATGTATTGTATATTCACACCGTCCATCCACGTGGCCCCCACGTGATGTACATGTTTGATCCAAGTTGTCCATCTGGTGGGGCCCATTTGGAACGTGCAGGGCCCACCTTAATGTGATGAATATGTGGCCCATGTATAAGGCCCGATATGATGTTTATGAGGCCCATATGTGAGGACCAATAGGATGTGTTTGATGCCCTTATGTGAGGCCTAGTATGATGTATGTGTGGCCCTTATGTGAGGCCTAATATGATGTATATGCGGCCCATTTGGTAAGGCCCGATGTGATGTATGAGGCCCAAAGTGATGTATGTGAGGCGCATGAGTGAAGCCCATGTGATGCATACATAGCCCATGAGGGAGGCCCATCGTGCTGTACATTAGGCCTTTGTGTGAGGCCCATTATGTTGTGTATGAGGCCTTTATAAGAGGCCCATTATGTTGTGTATGAGGCCCTTATGTGAGGCCATGGGCCACTATATGCTAGGCTCTATGAGGGCCAATCCTTGGGAGCAATGTTGGTTAAATGTCCACATTGATGGGCAATGATAGTTAAATGTCCACATTGTGACCATCCCTTAGGCCTTGTTAAGCTCATTCTCATCATTCTCTAAGTGGGTTAACCCAAACCATTGGCCCCATTGATGTTTGCATGGTCCATATATTCGTATTGGGATAACCCAAGATGTTGGGCCCCCCATTTGTTGCTTGAAGGATTATTTCTTAAAGTCCATCTAGGACTTATTTAAGCCCCCTAGGGCATCCAGTGGGCTATATGATAGTATGGTGAAGGAAGCCTATTCCGGATCCCTAGGATTATAGGTAGGTAATCTAGGCCCAACCTTGACATGAGAAAAATTCTCTACCACCGTAGACGAATGGATCCATGCTATCGGATTTGGTATATCCATAGTTGAGGGTCGATCCTTATGTTATCGTTTAGATCGGTTGTTCATCTATGGACCCCGCCTTATATATATATGCCGGTTATCGATACCAATTATGAGTATGTGACAACATAGCATCATGATACATGCTCATACGCATCATCTGCATGTTTGTTATGAGATATGGTTGACCATTGTATATGCCATAAGGCAGGTTGTTTATGGGACTCCCTGACAGGCGGAGTTGTCCCACATGAGCACACAATATGCGCAGGATTGATGCATGATTGGATTGTGTGACTCATGCATCTTGCATTGTGTATTGTGATTGTTGTGCGCCCTAGAGACATCAGGGCTATAACCTCCACAAGCATATTATGGATGACAGGATTGGACACTAGAAATCTTCTCTTTAATGGGGCACGAAGGATATCCTTGGGTGAAGTCCCTAAACTTGACGGTACCAAAAGATGCTCAAATGCTTAGACCGAGTGGATGCATGAGTGTACGAGGGCCGAATATCAGGAGGCCGCGTCTCCCACTATGTGAGGGGAGGGGGCTATTGCTAGGCTAAGTATGACCAGCTCGTAAATGAGTCCTCTATCGACGTGCCGAATAGATATTGGCTGACTATTGGTCAGGCAAATAGTGAGGTCTCTTCCGCTTGCACGGTTGTGCCTCTAGTGTAGGGCGGTAATGTGGTGTATAGTATATTAGACCCCGGTGATTATCCAGAGAAAGCTATATTGATATATGATGCTCCTGAGATGAGCTGGATTGATATGTGGATTAGTATGCTTGAGCTGTATCTTGCACATAACATTGGCTATGTAGGCCTTACATCGTATGACTTTAGTGCAACCGATAGCATTCATGCCTTGCATCGCATGGCTTTAGTGTGGCTGATAGCATTCATTCCTTGCATCGCATAGCTTTGGTATGACTGATTGCATTCATGGACTTATCAGCATATTCTGCATCACTCTGATATTGCATTCTAAGCACGCTTATATTGCACACACACTTTCACCATCCTCTAAGCTTTCTATAAGCTTATGCACGATTGATGCGTGCAGGTGATGCTAGGCCATAATTGAGCAGGAGCAGGAGTGTGTTGTAGAGCTTCTAGAGTTGTGTTATTATTATCATTGTATTTCCTTTTATGCACATTGTATCTCAAAGTTTTTTATCTTAGTAGATTTTGTGATGGTATTCTAGTTATTGTTCGTGGGTTATGCTTGAGATTATGCTTATTATTATGGAATAAATTCATGCTGAAAAAAATCCTCCTTGTAGGATCCCAGGATCATAACCTGGTATATGGGTGTCGGGAGCCGAGCATGGGGTACTACGAAGGCTATCGGCGCCCAATTCGGCGATCAAGAATTTTGTGAGCCCGGTTTTTGAGTTTGGGGTGTGACATTCGGTGCTTTTCGGCCATGCATCATTACCTAGATTTTATGAGTGCTTTAAACAATTTGCCTAAATTCTCATTAGTCGTGGCCTCCACCTCTACACACATATAGGTGAATTCCATCAAGCATATGCAATAATTGTATTCACCACTATTGAGGACAAAATCTGGACCACCCTCCACTCAATGCTGAGAACTCGGAACGGACCCTGGTCTTGCACAGAAAGGTAAGCAAAGGAGACCCTAGCTTAAACAGGGGACCTCCGATGCCTAAGTTAGGCTAAGGAATCTGGGTCTAAGTTGCGTAGTGTAGAGAGACGGTGCGAAATACTGTGTTCCTATTACAATGGGTTTCTCTAGTATTTATACCTGTGAGATGAAGGGATCATGGCCGTCAAGCTCGACACGATTTACTCAATCAAGCAGACGTCACGTGTGCGTAGATATCGACCTTTATCTTTAAATCGTGCACCGGATCATTCTCTCGAATGCCTTAATGGGGCGTATCCATGGGCGTGATCTTCGGCCACGTCCATACTTGGGTTAATCTTACAACTTGGTCCACCGAGCTCGTGATCGGACTAACCTCATCCAGACTCAGATTCAATTTGTTTGGGTTTACGATCGGATCCCATTAGTCAGAGTACGGGGGTCAAAGTCCGTTAGGCGTGCCTGTTCTGGGCTTAGTTCTGAAGAGGCCAAGCTATATGTCCTAGAGGGGGGGGGGGTGAATAGGACAATGCCAAATAAAACTTATAACAGCGGAAATAAAAAGCAAATGATAGCCAAAGTAAATCACAAAGCAGTAAATTAAAATAACCTCAAAATTCAGATCTTGAGAGGTTGATACAAACGTTGTTCTAAGGACAACCTTACACCAAAAACCAGAGTTTATGGTAGGACAACCTTATTTCTAGAAAGGTCTTTGTATCAAATCTCAAATCGAAGAGGAATACAATAATAAATATAAACTGAATTAAAATAACTTGTAATTAAAAATGTATTGTTCTAGGGACAGCCATACACCATAAAAATGGCAGGGCAACCTTGCTGGAACAACTTTCAAATGAAATTGAAAATCAAGCTTATAAAGGAATAGCAGAAAATAAATTCTAAGCTATTACACCATTCTCACAAAGCTTGAATTAAATAATTACAACATTCACCACCATACATACATCCCACAAAAATTAATTAAAGATTAGAAGAATAAATCAATCAACCACAACACAAGGGTTTATAGTGGTTCGCCTGCGTGTTCACCAACTGTTATACAACAGCCACACAAAAAGCTACTCCACTCCTAATATCCTCACACAGGGGATATTAGTGTTCACTAAAAATAGGTTTTCCCAGGTTCACCCAAAACCTTTACAATTGTGTCTTTGTCTGTGGGCTTACACAATTAAAAAAACCCCACTTTTGAGTTTTCCTGGCTCTCCTCAGAAAACCAATACAACAAGATTTTTCTGGCAAATCTTGAAAGAAACCAAAATAGAAAGGGATTTACAATAAGATGTAAAATACCTGGATATCTCCTTCGTTGTAGCAGCCCGGTAGAACCAAATCAGAGTAGATGATTGAATGTCCAAGTTCAATGTCCAGTACTCGATTACAATGGTTCTAATTCTAATTGATTTTAAATTAATCCAAACAGGGCTTGCCTTAATTGATTTTGATTCCAAAGAATGGGAATAATAATTCCTCTTTATCAAATCAGATTGGAATAGCAGAAACAAAATCAATTAAAATAAAGCTAAGGAAAGAGAATATTAAATAAGCACACTTAGCTTAGATGGAGCACAGAATTATCTCTCAGAAGTTCGACGAAGATTGGCTTGAATGAATTAATTAAATCGATAATTTCTTCTGAGATTCGTGCACTATTTATAAGTGAGAAGATCGGGTCTTCGACTGGTCTAGAGTGCTCTTCGACTAGTCGAAGCAACAACAGATATTTGAAAAATCCGGCGGGATATGCTCTGACCATTCTACGACTGGTCGAAGCTCTCCTACGACTGGTCGTAAGTCTCCTTCGACTGGTCATAGGTCCTGTAAAACTTCGTTGGAATTCGAGTCGAAGATTTTTGACTGGTCATAGATGCAGTCGACACTATTCCTACGACTGGTCGAACAGATTCTTGGACTAGTCGAAGCCTAACAGATTTCATCCGGAATTTGTAACAAACTCACGACTGATCGAGGAATTTCTTAGACTGATCGAAGCAAGTCTAGGACTAGTCGAAGAAGGCCTAGGACTAGTCGAAGAACAGACCAATCACATGTAAAATAAACATTCAGTTTATGTATCCGAAATGACCTACTTCTAAGGTCAACCTATGGTCAATCAAACCTCAATCATGAAGTATGGACATTGAAACATTAGGAACAAGTGACCTTGAAGTATGAGTCTTGAAGTCTTGATGTAGATCAATCTTGAAATCTTCATGTAGCTCAATCTTGAAAGGGTCTTGAGTTCTGCCTTGTACTATTCTTGAAGTCTTGCAGCTTGAGTCTTGTCTTATGAGCTTAGCTTGTTCATGAATGTTGATCCTTGAGAGAGCTTTACTTATGCAAGTTATATATAACATAACAGTGATTTTGGCACAACAAATTTGACAATAGACAAGGATAAAAACTATAGTACTTACAAGTTCTCAGCCCTTGGACCGAGGATGACTCGGCCGATCTGAAGCTGTAGGTCTTCGTAGGAGAGATCCAGACAAGAACTTGGCTCGGCCGATCTGAGGTCGTAGGTCTTTGGACGTCGGCTCTTTCCAACTTAGTTTACTAGGTCTGCTCACATTTTCCCATAACAACCACCAAATATATGGCCATAGATCCATTAAGAGTTCCAAAAAACTCATCATTCTACTGTAATAAGCTGAGTAAATTTTGACCATCTAATTTTAACCATTAATCAACATATCCAATTAGTCCGATATGACCATTGATCTACAAGATCAACTGGTCCAATCTCAACCATTAATTTGGACATATCTGAATCCAATCATTCATTAAAAAATAAATCTAACCATACATCTAACCATTTATCTAAAGACACACCCATCTAACCGTCCATATGTTAAAAGTCATTGGAACATATACCCTTACATCTGAATTGAACGTCCATCTTGCTGGTCATGTGGTGTGAGAACCGTATTCTAGCCCGTACTGTTCCTTAGGCTTCCACGATCCTCCCAGTCGAATTCTAGCGATCCACGACGCGTAGACTACATTTGCGCGCAAACTTGAGTCGCGTCCCGTATTCCAGAGTTAGCTCGACTCAAGACTTATACCCTAACAACCACGCCATCGCCGTGGTTCCAATGCCACTTCTCGCGCGCCAAGGAGATACCCAGGCTAGGAGATGTGGTCCCGCGTTCAATTTGAGAAAATGCCATGCATTTGCAATCTCAAGAGAATCTCTACAATATTTCCCATCAATCAATTAATCAATCACCTCATATCAAGTACAAGAGCAACCCCAAAGTCAACTCTCTCCCTCTCTCTCTCTCTTACACATCCATACATGTCAAGTACAACTATCACCTCACATCCATCACCTCTCTTACAACCATCCCTTCTCTCTCTCTCTTCACATTTTCCAAACACCAAAAAGGTGCATGTCCAAGTAATTCTAAGAGAGAAAAGTGATGTGTATGGCCCACTTTCCATCCCAAGATCCATCATCCTAGCCCTTCATTTCTCATCACCCTCCATCAAAGTGAGACACAAGGAGATCGGCATTCCATCGGACTAAGAAGATCGGACGATGGGTGTTCTATAGGTCTAGATTTCATTCTTTTGATGATGGGCCAAGTGGGGCCTACCGATTGATGGTATGGATCTCACTTTGGGCCCTAGATGTGGTCGATGGCCTACTATGATTCTCATGATCATTCCATGATGGGGCCATTCTCCATGAACCCCATCATAATGTTTACTTTCTAGATTGAAAGAGGTCATCTAGACCTTCCATTTTGGGTGGAGAAGGAATCTCCACCGTTGATCTTTGATTTGGTGGGGCCACATGTATTGGGACCCACTTGATGTATGATTGAATGCAAGGGAGGGCTCATAATGGCGGAGCCCTCCATCACACATGTCCCTTTCTCTCTCTCCCTCCCTTTTTTTCATTTATTTTTATGTATGATGATGTGGCTGTGTGGCCCACTCGGATGGACCTCACCTTGATGTATGTCTTATCCACACCATCCAACCATTTGGTGGCCCACCTAGGCAGCATGCCTGTAGGTGGGGCCCACCTTAAACAATGTGTTGTATTCAAATCGTCCAGCGTCCAGGGACGTAGGACGTGGTCTGTAAGTGTGAACAGACAGTGGGATGTGCTGACAAAAAAAATAATATCATTTTGATTCAAAAATTGGGTGGACCGCTTATGCAGGTCCCACCTTGAAGTATGGGTCTAATCCATGCAATCCATTCCATTCCCCAACTCATTTTAGACGTCGAGCTGAAAAATGAACCCAATTCAATTTTCTAGCAGGCCATATTATAGAAA
Organism: Magnolia sinica; assembly: GCF_029962835.1. Classification (NCBI taxonomy): domain Eukaryota; kingdom Viridiplantae; phylum Streptophyta; class Magnoliopsida; order Magnoliales; family Magnoliaceae; genus Magnolia; species Magnolia sinica. The sequence goes on along the minus strand of NC_080590.1, from coordinate 57,643,942 downwards.
ATATTGATTTTTACAATTAAAATCGATTAGGACCCACCTTAAGCCAAAACATATTGAATATTGGGCTTGTTTAGTCGGTCTTGAGCCATGAAATGCAATGGATGGAGTGGATTCACCTGATGTGGGCCCCACTTAGGAAAAACCATAGAATAATATAAAAATAAAAATAAAAAATATAAGAGGTACAACAAGCATTGCTGCTGCTCGTCCAGAGGATGCTGTAGTAGCGTCTTACTGCTGCATTGCTTGCAGTGGGCAGGGACGTGGTCCCAGACGTAGGCCCCACCTTGATGTGGGTCGGACGTCAACATCATGCATTTGGTGGGCCCCCTTCTTGCGGTGGGGTACCCAAAAAATCAACCGTGCCTAGAACTTAGGTGGCCCACATGGTAGGAAACAGTGGGATTGAATGTCTGCAAGTGAAATCCATTTGGATTTCGTGAAAGTTTTGGATCATTATTAAATTTTTTTCCTCTTTATCCAGGTCCGTGTGACCTTATTAACAGATTGGATGGTAGATAAACGTTATTATGGGCCCCACGTGGGACCCATATGTGGAGGGATTGGATTAGCTGGTGTAACGCACACCAGCCCCATGACTGCTATTGACCCAGCAGGTGTTGTGGATCCCACCTTGGTGACGTGTGCACCATGCACCCAGTATGTGGGGCCCTCTTTGATGTATGTGTTGCATCCAATTTGTCCATCCATTTGGCAAGCTCATCTTAAGGCTTGAGGCAAAGAATGAGTCAGATCTAGAGTTCAAGTGGACTCCACCATTTAAAGTAGTTGACAGTGACGTCCACCGTTCAAACTTCTAAGGGCCACAGTAGTTTCCAATTAAGCTTATATTTTTGTTTTCACTTCATATATCCCTATGTTAACTTATGAAATGGTTGGATCTTAAATACATCATAGCGGACCACACTGTGATGCGTCCAGCCTAGGACCACATTGTAGAAACAGTGGGTTTGAACGTCCACCATTAAAACCCTTGGGCTATAGGGTTTGGACCAATATAATATCTGTTTTCCCCTCTTAATCCAGGTCTTTAAGACCTTATGATTAGATTGGGTAGAAAATAAACCTTATGGTGGGCCCCTGTGAATTGTTTAAGTAATGAAAATTATTATCTCCACTGTTACTTGGGGTATGGTCCAAATGATCCTTCAATATGACTCATTTTTTTTGGGAATTTATGAGGCCCATCTTGATGTATTTGTGGCCCGTTATTGAGGCCCACCTTGATATATATGAGGCCCATGTGACGCGGCCCATTTGATATATATGAGGCCCATGTGATACGACCCATTTGATATATATGAGGCCCATGGGTTGAGAACCAATGGGATGTACATAAGGTCCATTGCAATTTGTGATTCCACCATGGTTTGTGTAATGATGTTTATGACGGGCCGTGCCTTGGGAGCAATGATGGTTTAATGTGCACATTGTGAGGATAATGTTAGTTAAATGTCCGCATTGCAACTCTCCCTAGGGCCCATTGATAGGCCCATACTTGTTATGTGTAGGCCATCTAAGCCCATCTTTGTTGCGAGGATAATTCAATACCATATAACATGCTCAGTATAATTCCATGACTCATGTCGTATGCATCATATGTATGCTTGATATGAGTAGTGACTGATCATAGCATATGCCATTGGGCAGATTATTTATGGGACTCACTGATAGGAGTTACCCACATGAGCACACGGTACGCGCAGGATTGTAGCATGACTGGACAGTGTGACTCATGCATCTCGCATATGTGTAACATGATCATTGTATGCCCTAGCAACATCAGTGTCGTAGCCTCCACAGGCATGTTGTGGATAACTAGATGGGACACGAAAAATGTTTGCTTCGAGCATCTGGGCACTTTAGATGTCCAATGGTTAAAGTCCCTAAACCTCTGAGGCCAGGCGATGCCCCAACGTCTTAACTGAGTGGAACATGAGCGCCCGAGTGCCGAATACTAGTAGGTCGCATCTCTCACTGTGTCCTGGTCGGTTGGGAGGGGATGTGGTCCTATCTGCCTGAGTGAGGGGGCTGTAAGCTAAGCTGAGTTTGACCAGCTAGCAAATGGGTCCACTATCGATGAGCCGAGTAGGTATTAGTAGACTATTGGTCAGGTGGATAGTGTGGTTTCTTCCACCCGCTGGGCTGTTCGGCTAGGGAGGCGGCAGTTAGTGTGGTGTGTACTAAACCCTAGTGATGATCCCAGAGAGGAACCGTACTGATATGTGGACTTATTAAGCATGAATTGTATACTCATTCATTTATTCATTCATTCACTATCCACTCGGGCTGGTGGTGCGCAACTATTTGTTATGTGTACCTTCATATGGCAAGGATTTCGGTTGGGCGTGCGACTAACCTAAGATCAGGAGTTTACCACATTGAGTCTGACCATCCAAATTTAGGTATGGGACTGGTTTGGATAGAAGTTCCTTGTGATGGACCCCGTAGCATGTGATATTACGTACTATCATCCCGACCTCACACTCCAACTTAGTCATTTTATTCGCATCGCATATTGCATTACATCCGTAGGCATATGGCATTTTGGGTTGCTATGTTTTTGCACTTATATGGCCTAGACAGACTTAGTAGGATTTGTATATTACATTACATCCTCGGCATCTGATATTTAACTCTCTATGATTCTATGTTTGTACAGCTGATCTACATTACATATTCTGATATTGTATGACTCATGGACTTACCAGTATATTTTCGCTTACTCTGATATCATATGATTCATGATCTTGTCAGTATTTCTTTTTATTCCAATATTGTATGATTTATGGCGTTGTATTTGTGTGCTTGGCACTTATCTTGTGCACACACTTTCACCACCCTCTAAGCTTTTTATAAGCTTATGCACGATAGATGCGTGTTGGTGATGTTAGGATGCAGCCGATCTGAGGCAGGAGTGTGCAGTGGAGCTTTTAGAGTTTTCTTTAATATCGTTATATTGTATTTCCATTTCAACATTGTATTCGAATGATTATATTAGTGGATATGTGGTGATGATGTTGTTCTTATAATTTGGGTATACTTGTGGTTATGCTTCTTATGAGATAAATGTACGTTAGAAAATCTTCCTTGTAAGATCCCAGGATTGGAATCTGGCGCATGCGCGCTGGGAGCTGAGAATGGGGTACTACAGAGGCTGTCAGCACTAGATTCAACGATCAAGAATTTTGTGAGCCTGATTTCCAAATTTAGGGCGTGACAAAGATGGTATCAGAGCATAACTTGGAAATATCTGAAGATAACATCACATATCTGTTGATAGCTACCCTTCACTATATGATTGTTGAGAACTTAAAATGAATAGATAGTTCGAATAACTTAGAGATTTTCTGATATAGCTCCCTACCGTTGAGATTGAGGCTGCATAGTATCCCTGTTTCGATCGTTTCTGATCTAGGATTCGATGTTCAATAAGGTCATTGTAGTGTTGATGAGGCGTTTTGGGAGCAAGAGGCTGAGATTCGTGGGCGTTGTCCCCATCTCTTAGGTGTTTAATTATGTTGGGATGTTGTGTTCTGATAGGATTTCCATCCCTTGGTGACCTCTATATTGGTCGTGTTCTGGTTTAAATTTCGAGAACAAAATTTTTATTAGGAGGGGAGAGCTGTGAGATCCGTATCCTAGCCCGTACTGTTCCGTAGGCTTCCACGATCCTCTCAATTGAATTTCGGCGACCCACGACACGTAGACTACATTTACGGGCAACCCTGAGTTGTGTCCCATATTCTAGAGTCGACTCGACCCGAGAATTATACCCTAGCGACCGCGCTGTTGCCGCGGTTCCAATACCTTGTCTCGCGTGGCGAGAAGATACCCAGGCCAGTAGATGTGGGCCCACGTTCAGTTCGAGGAAACGCAGCACATTTACAATCCCAAGAGAATCTCTACAACATGTCCCATTAATCAATCAATCAATTAGTCACCTCATATCAAGTACAAGAGTAACCCCAAAGTCAATTCTCTCCCTCTCTCTCTCTCTTTTACACACCCACACATGTCAAGTACAACTATCACCTCATATCCATCACCTCTCTTACAACTATCCCTTCTCTCTCTCTTTCTCTTCATATTTTCCAAACACTAAAGAGGTGCATGTCCAAGCAATTCTAAGAGAGAAAAGTGATGTGTGTGGCCCACTTTCCATCCCAAGATCTATTATCCTAGCTCTTCATTTCTCATCACCCTTCACAGCGTTTCATCAGACCAAGAAGATCGTACGGTGGGTGTTCTATAGGCCTAGATTTCATTCTTTTGATGATGGGCCAAGTGGGGCCTACTGATTGATGGTATGGATCTCACTTTGGACCCTAGATGTGGCTGATGGCTCACTATGATTCTCATGATCATTCCATAATGGGGCCATTCTCTATAGATCCCATCATGATGTTTACTTTCTAGTTTGAAAGAGGTCATCTAGACCTTTCATTTTGGGTGGAGAAGGAATCTCCACCGTTGATCTTTGATTTGGTGGGCCCACATGTATTGGGACCCACTTGATGTATGATTGAATGCAAGGGAGGGCTCATAGTGGTGGAAACCTTCATCACACGTGTCCCTTTCTCTCTCTCCCTCTTTTTTTTCATTTGTTTTTGTGTATAATGATGTGGCTGTGTGGCCCACTTGGATGAACCCTACCTTGATGTGTGTCTTATCCACACCATCCAACCATTTGGTGGCCGACCTAGGCAGCACGCCTGTAGGTGGGGCCCGCCTTAAACAATGTGTTGTATTCAAACCGTCCAACGTCCAGGGACGCTGGATGTGGTCTGTGAAGTGTGAACAGACAGTGGGATGTGTTGACAAAAAAAATAATAATATCATTTGATTTAAAAATTGGGTGGACCACTTATGCAGGTCCCACCTTGAAGTATGGGTCTAATCCATGCTGTCCATTCTATTCCCCAGCTCATTTTAGACCTCGAGCTGAAAAATGAACCCGATCCGATTTTCTGGCGGGGCATAGCATAGAAAATATTGATTTTTACCGTTAAAATTGATTAGGACCCACCTTGAGCCAAAACATTTTGAATATTAGGCTTGTTTGGTTGGTCTTGAGCCATGAAATGCAATGGCTGGAGTGGATTCACCTGATGCGGGCCCCACCTAGGAAAAACCATAGAATAATTTAAAAATAAAAAAATATAAGAGGTGCAGCAAGTGCTACTGCAGCTCGTCCAGAGGACGCTGCAGTAGCGTCCTGCTGCTACGTTGCTTGTAGTGGGCAGGGACGTGGTCCCAGACGTAGGCCCCACCATGATGTGGGTGGGACGTCATCACCGTAGATTTGGTGGGCCCCCTTCTTGCGGTGCAACACCTCAAAAATTAGCCATGCCTGGAACTCAGTTGGCCCACATGGCAGGATACAGTGGGATTGAACATCTGCCTTTGAAATTCATTTGGATTTCACGGAAGTTTTGGATCATTATGAAATTTGCTTTTCCTCTTTATCCAGGTTCGTGTGACCTTATTAACAGATTGGATGGTAGATAAACGTTATTGTGGACCCCACGTGGGACCCATATGTGGAGGGATTGGATTAGCTGGTGTATTGCACACCACCCCCATGGCTACTGTTGACACAGCAGGTGTTGTGGAACCCACCTTGGTGACGTGTGCACCATGCACCTAGTATGTGGGGCCCTCTTTGTTGTATGTGTTGCATCCAATCTGTCCATCCATTTGGTAAGCTCGAATGAGTCAGATCTAAAGTTCAAGTGGACCCCACCATTTAAAGTAGTGGACAGTGACGTCCACCGTTCAAACTTTTAAGGGCCACAGCAGTAGTTTCCAATTAAGCTTATATTTTTGTTTTCACTTCATCTATTTCTATGTTAACTTATGAAATGGTTGGATCTCAAATACATTACGGCGGACCACAACGTGATGCGTCCAGCCTAGGATCTCAGGGACCACATTGTAGAAATAGTGGGTTTGAACGTCCACCATTAAAACCCTTTGGCTACAGGGTTTGGACCAATATGATATTTGTTTTCCCCTCTTAATCCAGGTCTTTAAGACCTTATGATTAGATTGGGTGTGTCACACCCCAAACTCGGAAACCGGGCTCACAAAATTCTCGATCACCGAATCCAGCGCCGACAGCCTCCGTAGAACCCCATTCTCGGCTCCCAGCGCCCATTCGCCAGGTTCCGATCCTGGGATGCTACGAGGAGGATTTTTCAACATCAATTTGAATCGTAATAAACATAACCAAAGGCATAACCCACAACCAACAACCAAAAACTCCATCACATTTCCACTATGATAAAAAACTTTACAAGTACAATGAGCATAAAGGGAAATACAATGATGATGAACAAAACTCCAAAATAATCTGCCACATGCTCAAGCCTTAGCGCTGTTGCGATCCAACGTCACCTACACGCAACGGCCGTGCATAAGCTTATAGAAAGCTTAGAGGGTGGTGAAAGTGTGTGCTCAAGGTGGTAATGCAGTTATGCAGTATTAGAGTAATGTGGAAAATGCTGATGAAAGCCAAGAATGCCATTAGCCGTACCAAGGCCATGCGGTGCAAAGCATGATGATGTCGGCCATACCAAGACCATGTAATGCGAAATGTAACTCAAGCATACAAATCCTCATCTAAGTCCACATATTAATACATCTCAAATCTGGAATATCACCGGGGTCTAGTACACTCTAACCAGATTGTCGCCCCATCGTGCGCAATAAGGTGAATGGAAGAGACCTCACTATCTGCCTGTCAATATCCAGTTCGGCTCGTCGATAGCGGACCCATTCCTCGAGCTGGTCAGACTCAGCCTAGCATTGCCCCCTACTCTCGGGCGGGTAAGGCCGCACCCCCTTCCAACCGACCACGGCACAGTGGAAAGCGCAACCGTCTAGTAATCGGCACTCGGCGCTCATGCACCCACTCAGTCTAGACGTTGGAGCAACCTCTTGGTACCATAAGGGTTTAGGAACTTTCACCCAGGGATATCTATAGCACCCCATGTAGAACAAGATTTTCAGTATCCAATCCTGCGAACCACGATACGCCTGTGGAGGCTACGGCCCTGATGTTGCTAGGGCGTACAGTAATCATATCACACAATGCGAATGCATGAATCATACTATCCAGTCATACAACAATCCTGCACATATCATGCGCTCATGTAGGGCAACACCCCCTATCCGGGAGCCCCTAAACAATCTGCCCGAAGGCATATGCTATGATCAGTCACTTCTCATATCAAGCATACATATGATGCGTATGATCATGAGTTATGAAGTTATACTACACATGTTATAAAGCAATGCATTATCCTTACAACGCAGATGGCTTAGACGGCCTACACACAACGAGTACAAGCCTATCAATGGGCCCTAGGGAGAGTCGTAATGTGGACGTTTAACCAACATTTAAACGTGCAATGTGGACGTCAAACCAACATTGCTCCCAAGCCACGACTGTTATAAACATCATTACATAAACCATGTTGGGATCACACATTGCAATGGACCTTAGGTACATCCCATTGGGCCTTAAATACATCAAATAGACCAAGTCACATGGTCCTTATATTCATCAAGTGGGCCATGTCAATGGGCCGCACCAATCGGCCTTATGTACATTGCAATGGGCTATAACCCGTGGGCCTTAGAATGCATCAAATGGGCCTAATCTCATGGGTCTTATGTACATCAGATGGACCACACCAATTGGGCCCCATAATACATCAGAATGGGCCTCAACCCATAGGCCCCAATACATCTGAATGGGCCTTAACCCATGGGCCACAAATACATCTAATGAGCCTTACAACATGCTAAGGTGGGGCCCACTTGGACTATGGATCTAGCTCATTCTTTATGCCCGTGCCCTAAAATAACATTTTTAAAATGGATGGACAGATTAGATGCAGCACCTGCCTCATGGTGGGGGGTCCGCATGAAGGCCCACCACCCATAATATAATATAATATATAATTTATTTATAGTATATACAATATTATATATAATATAAAAGTTTATATATATATATATATATATATGTGTGTGTGTGTATATACACACACACAGGCCCACACACACATGCTCACGCACACACCCACCATCCCCTGGACAGTGGGGATGGAATACATAAATCACAGTGGGCTCCACTGCCCGCCTGGACGGTGGGAGTAAAACACATACACCACTGTGGGCTCCACGTGGGGCCCACCATAACGTTTGCTTTCCATCCAACCTGTTGAGAAGGTCACGCAGACCTGGATTGAAGTGGAAAAACAAATTTCATATTGATCTTAAACTTTTGTGGACCCAAAAGGGGTTTCAAAGGTCACCGTTCAATCCCACTATTTCCTACGGTGTGGTCCACCTGAGCTCTGGACGTGGATAAAATTTAGAGGGGGCCCACTTAAGGAAGTGGCCCACCTCATGAACGGGTGGGATGACAAGTAAACATCAAGGTGGGGTCCACGGCTAAAGCCGTGGTTGGCTGTCCGCCCGGGCGTGCGCAGGCGTTGCTTGCGGCCTTTTGACAACAGCAGCAGCAACGCTGTTGCCTATATTTTTATTTTTTATTTTTTTGAAATCTTGGTTTTTCCAAGATTTTACTCATGCGGGGCCCACATTAGGTGAATCTACCCCATCCAATGGCCCTCCATGGTTCAAAACAAGCAAAACAAGCCCAATATTCGGCCTGTTTCGGTGTATAGAAGCAACAGGGGATATTTCAACGGTAAACCCGCTGTTTGCCATGTTATGCCCCGCCTGAAAGTCTGATTGGTCCCATCTTTCGGCTCAGCGCCTAAAACGAGCTTGGGAAAGGAATGGACGGTGTGGATTGAATACATACATCAAGGTGGGGCCTACATCGATAACCCTCCCAGAAGCTTTGAAAACAAAGCTAAAATTGTGCTTTCCATTGACGTCCAACGTCCGTGGACGCTGGACGGTCTGGGCAACTCATGTACATAAGGTCGGTCCGGCTAGGTGGGCCACCAAATGGAGTATGGTATGGGTACAATGCACACAAAGTTGGCCCCACTTGTAGATGGTTTGGATAGAATACATGTCTCATGTTGGGGTCCATTCAAGTGGGCCATACAACCATGTTATGATCACAAAAAAAATGAAATAGAGAGGGAGAGAGAGATAGAGAATAGGACACGCGTGATGGAGGGACCCCAGCATTATGCGCCCTCCCTTGCACTAAATCATACATCAAGTGGGTCTCATTACACATGGGCCCATTAAATCAAAATCTAACGGTGGAGATCCCTTCTCCACTAAATTAGAGGGTCTAGATGACCCTAAGTATGCAAGGAAAACAAACATCATGATGGGGTCCATGGAGAATGGCCCCATCATGGAATGATCATGATGATCCAAGTGGGTCATCGACCACATCTTAGGGTTCAAAGTGAGATCCAAATCATTGATCAGTTGGCCTCACTTGGCCCATCTTAAAAACATTAAAACTATCCTATCAAAGCACCCACCGCTTGATCTTCTTGCTCCCTTGGCTTCCTTAGCTCCTTAGCTTCGATTCCAACGGAGGAGATGAGGTTTGGATGGTTGAGATGGGAGATAAGAGGGTGGGAAAGTGGGCCACCTTTGTTGCTTAGGAAAACTTGGAGAGGCTCATACGTATGGACTTTCTCTTGCTTTGGAAAGTTTGAAAATGAGAGAGAGACTTGTAAAGGGAGAGAGAGAGTGATGGGTGATGGAGTGATGGATGTGGTGGGTGATGGGTGTAAGGGACTTTTTGACTTTTGTGGCTAATGGTGTAAGAGAAGTATGGCTTGTGTAAGAACTTTTTGACTTTGGGGCTTGCTTGGGAAAGGGTGAAAGGTGATGTGTACTTGACATGATGGGATGGATTGATTGATTGATTGAGGTGACATCTCGTAGAGATTCTCTCGAGTTTTGCAACGCGCGACGTTTTCCTTGCACTAAACGTTGGCCCACATCTCCCAACCAGGGTATCGCCTCGGCGCGCGAGTTGCGGCATCGAAACCGCGACGACGGCGCGGTTGCTATGGTACAAGTCTTGGGTTGAGTCGACTCGGGTTGACCGCATGTGAATCAGGGTCGCGAGCAAATACCGATTAAGGGTCGAAGGTTGCTGAAATTCGACCGGGAAGACCGTGGAAGTCTATGGAACGGTACGGTCTAGGATACGGGGCTTACAACTCTCCCCTCCTAATAAAAATTTCATCCTCGAAATTTACATAACCATCGCAACTAGAGCATAACTCACAAGGAAGAAGAAACATGACATCATCATATAAAACGAGAGATAAGATACAAAATACAACACATGATCAATCATAAAAAAGATGGGGTTAACGCTCTCGAATCTCAGCTCGCGCTCCCAAGAAGCCTCTTCAATAGAATTGTGACCCCACTGAACCCTCACCAACGGAATGACCTTGGTCCAGATGACCTGCTCCTTCCGATCAAGGATACGGACTGGCTGCTTGATGTAAGAAGCATCCTCACGAACCTCTAATGGCTGCCAATCGATAACAGGAACGATGTCTGACCCACACTTCCTCAACATGGAGACATGAAAAACGTTGTGGACGCCAGACAACTGAGATGGCAAGGCAAGCTGATAAGCCACGGCACCAACGCGCCCAGTGATCTTAAAAGGTCTTATGAATCTCGGGGCAAGCTTGCCCTTTGCTCCAAATCGAACTACGCCCTTCATGGGCGAGACCTTGAGATACACATAGTCCCCTACATCAAACTCCAAGGGACGACGCCGACGATTAGCAAAACTCTTCTGCCGGCTCTGAGCTATGCGCATCCTCTGCCTGATAATATCAATAGCTTCTGACGTCTCCTGTACAAGCTCGGGACCTAGGAGATGAAGCTCTCCAACATCGGTCCAGCAACTCGGTGATCTACATGGTCTACCATATAGTGTCTCAAAAGGAGCCATACTGATGGTCGCCTAATAGCTATTATTGTATGAGAACTCAGCCAATTGTAGATGCTCATCCCAGCTACCCCCGAAATCAATCGCGTAGGCCCGAAGCATATCCTCAAGGATCTAGTTGACCCTCTTGGTCTGGCCATCAGTTTATGGATGGTACGCGGTGTCGATCTTCAAATCAGTCCCCATCGCTCTCTGGAAGCTCTCCCAAAACTGAGACGTGAACCTCGAGTCTCGGTCAGAAACGATCGAGACTGGAATGCCATGCAGTCTCATAATATCCTCGATGAATAATCTCGCAAGCCGGTCTAAAGGTCAAGTCGTACGAATCGTAATAAAGTGTGCTGACTTCGTCAGATGATCCACAACAACCCATATGGCATCATGACTGCGCTAAGTCCTCCGCAAGCCTATAATGAAATCTGTCGACACGTGCTCCCACTTCCACATCGAGAAACTCAACGGCTATAATAGACCAAGGGGTCTCTGATGATCAGCCTTGACACGATGCATGTGTCACACTCGGCCACAAAACTGCCGATCTGGCGCTTCATCCCCGCCTAAAAATACTGTCGCCTCATGTCACGGTACATCTTCGTCGAGCCAGGACGGATAAAAAACCGCGATCGATGTGCCTCGGTCATAAGATCTCTACGTAACTCAGGAATATCTGGGACACATAATCGGCCTCTGAAGCAAAGTCCACCGTCAGAACCAATCTACCAATCTTCCTAACTCTCAGATGCTGCCTCTACTCGGTAATCCTGTAACGACTCGTCTGCCTGCTAAGCCTCGATCACCCCTGCGACAAGAGAGGGTTGAATCGACAGGCTCAATAACTACACAATAGAAGACTGCAAGCCAAACTCAAAGTCGTACTTTGCTATATCCTCGAGCATCCGCCACTCCTGAATCATGTGCTTGATAGCTGAGGGCATTTGCTACCACGTTCGCCTTACCCAGGTGGTATGGAGATTGAAATCATAGTCCTTCAGGAGCTTCATCCAGCACCTCTGCCTCATGTTCAACTCAGACTGCGAGAAGAGGTACTTCAAGCTCTTATGATCAGAGAAGAGCTCGAACCTAACCCCATAAAGATAGTGTCTCCACACCTTCAGTGGGAAGACAATTGCAGCCAACTCTAAATCATGTGTGGGGTAGTTCAGCTCATGGATCTTGAGCTGGCGAGACGCGAAGGCTACTGGTCTCCCATGCTGCATCAGGACAGCACCCAAACCAATATGCGAGGCATCAGTAAATACAATAAATCCGTCACTCCCAGAGGGAAGAGTGAGGACAGAGTGGACGTCAGACGGTTCTTTAACTCCATAAATGCTCTCTCACAGGTGTCACTCCAAATAAACTCTGCGCCCTTCCGGGTCAACCTGGTCAACGGGGCTGCAATACGAGAGAATCCCTCAATGAAATGCCGGTAGTAGCCCACCAAACCAAGGAAACTGCGGATGTCGGACGCGTTCGTGGGCTGGCCCTATTAACGCACTACCTCAACCTTCAAGGGGTCCACTGCGACACCCTACCTCGTCGCCACGCGACCGAGAAACTTCACCTCCTCCTGCCAGAACTCGCACTTCTCCAGCTTCACATACAGCTGGTGTACGAGGAGGGTCTACAACATAACCTCCAGATGCTGCTCGTGCTCCTCACGGGTCCTCGAATAAATCAGAATATCGTCGATGAAGACTACAACAAACTGATCGAGATAAGGGTGGAAGACCTCGTTCATCAACTGCATGAATACTGCGGGCGCATTGGTCAGTCCGAAGGACGTGACCTGAAACTCGAAATGACCATAACGCGTCCTGAATGATGTCTTCGGAATATCCTCTTCTCAGACCTGAATCTAATGATAACCGAAACGCAAGTCAATCTTCGAAAAGAACTGTGTACCCTGCAGCTGATCGAACAAATCATCAATCCTCGGGAGCGGGGTACTTGTTCTTGATTGTGACTTTGTTGAGCTCACGGTAATCTACGCAGAGCCTCAACGAGCCATCCTTCTTCTTCACGAAGAGTACCGGCGCTCCCCACGGCGAACTGCTTGGACAGATAAAGCCCAACTCGCGCAACTCATCCAACTACTTCTGCAGTTCTCACAACTCCAATGGTGTCATACGATATGAGGCCTTTGAAATAGGCGCGGTACCGGGCACGAGATCAATCTGAAACTCGGTGAGTCGGCAAGGCGGTAATCCCGAAATTTCTTGGAACCCGTCTAGAAAGTCACAAACCACAGACAACTGTTCGATGCTCACTGCTATGGGCTCCTTTATGGCACACGACATCATACAAGACAACGGCTCTCCTTTGGGCTCAGCAATGAACTGGAACTGCGGCAAGATGGGTATACAAAACGTGACTGTCCTCGCGAAACAATCCAATATGGCATGGTACTCGGCAAGCCAATCCATGCCCAGGATGACATCGAACTCGGACATCGGCAACGCAAACAGATCGGCAGGCAAAAAGGTCTCCCCAACTAGAACAGGGCAAGAAAAGCAAAATCGTCCCAACACTGCAGTCTTTCCCAAGGGAGTCAATACTGTCAACCCCTCACAAGAAGACTCTAATGGCAAACCAGTCGATCGGCAAAAACTCTCAGCCACAAAAGAATGCGATGCACCAGAATCAAACAACACACGTGCAATGCATGCAGATACTGGAAGTATACCCTCAACGACTCCTCCGGATGACTGAGGATCCTGCTGGGCCGCATAGAATCTAGTTTGAGTCGGTTGAGGAGGTGCCTGTCCCCTCTGAGCATGTTGCTGCTGCTGTTGTCGCTGAGGTGGTCGAAACTGCTGCCTCTGCTGTTGCGGTCTCAGATGCTGGTGCTGCTGCTGCTGAGGTGGCCTCGGTGGTGGGGGCTGCTGTCGCTGCTGCTGTGGGGGTCTCTGCTGCTGTTGCGATAGAGGCAGCAGTGGGCCTCTCTGCTGCTGCTGCTGCTGGGGGCGAGGACACTCCCACATACGGTGCCCTACCGCACCGCACCTAAAACAAGTGCCAGTGAACTACCTCGGAGGTGGTGCTGGAGGTGCTGCTAGCGCTCGGAAGGTTGGGCGACCTGTGCGCCTCTGCTGCTGTGGTCGATGCTGTTGGGAGTCAATGGAAGGAGCCTACCTCTTCCGGTCTCTCCTCTGACTGCGATCAGACTGAGAACCATCCCACTCATCCTCAAAAATTTGGGCCTTCCGTACCACTCCCTCGAAAGTCGGGAGCTCATGCCTAATAACACGTCCTCGAAGACTGTAACGCAAGCCGCCCTCAAATCGGCAGGCTCTCCGCTCCTCATCATTTACCAAGTATGGTGCAAATCTGGACAATACTACAAAACGAGCGGCATACTGAGCCACTGTCATATCGCCCTGCACCAAGGCCTCAAACGCCCCGCTCACTGTCATCGGATGTGATCAGGAAAATACTGTCGGTCAAACCGATCCACAAAATCCTCCCAAGTCTATACAAAATCAATGCCCGCTTCTCGGGAGATTGACGTCCACTAGTGCTCAGCCTCACCATGGAGGAAAAATACGGCTAATCAGACTCACCGCTCAGTCGTACATCCCATCGTCTCGAATATCTTCTCCACATCGGCGTGCCATCTCTCAGTTACCGTCAGGTCTGGCTCACCCTGGAAATGCGGGGGATCCAATCGTCGAAACTCTCGAAGGAGGACACTCGCGCGCTCCTGCTCTGCCTGGGCCGGTGAAACAACCGGGTGTCTGCTCTGCCCCTGAAGTGCGGCCATCACAGCCTGCAGCATCTGCTGTAACTGGGAAGCACTCACGGACACGGTCGGATCCGCACCAGTCTCTGGTGGAGGAGCAGCATCCTCAGGATGGGCGGTATGAATTTCTGGTAGAGGAGTGACATCCTCAGGCTGGGCAGTAGGAATCTCTGGGGGTGGAGCAGAGATCGTAGGTGGTATGCGGGAGCCGCAGGTGGTGGAGCCGGAGTCTGAGGTGGTGGTGCGGGAGTTGATTGGGTCACTCTCTTGCGCGGCATGTCTAATAGGAAAGAGCGAAGGCGCCTATCAACTTGAAGGCTCGCGAAGGCACGCACGTTAAGGGTCTGTAATAAAAGATCGCTAGGCTATCCGAACTTAAGACTCAATCATTCATAGCAGACATGTAATGTTGTTATTGGTTTTTCTCGAGTTATGCTCTGATACCAACTTCTGTCACGCCCCAAACTCAGAACTGGGCTCACAAAATCCGGCGCCGACAACCTCCGTAGAACCCCATTCTCGGCTCCTAGTGCCCATTCGCCAGGTTCCGATCCTGGGATGCTACGAGGAGGATTTTTCAACATCAGTTTGATTCGTAATAAGCATAACCAAAGACATAACCCACAACCAACAACCAAAAACTCCATCACATTTCCACTATGATAAAAAAACTTTACAAGTACAATGAGCTTCAAGGGAAATATAATGATGATGAACAAAACTCCAAAATAATCTGCCATGTGCTCAAGCCTCAGCGCTGCTGCGATCCAACGTCACCTGCACCCAACGGTCGTGCATAAGCTTATAGAAAGCTTAGAGGGTGGTGAAAGTATGTGGTCAAGATGGTAATGCAGTTATGCAGTATTAGAGTAATGCGAAAAATGCTAATGAAAGCCAAGAATGCCATTAGCCGTACCAAGGCTATGCGGTGCAAAGCATGAATGATGTCGGTCATACCAAGACCATGTAATACGAAATGCAACTCAGGCATACAAATCCTCATCTAAGTCCACATATTTATATAACTCAAATCTGGAATATCACTGGGGTCTAGTACACTCCAACCAGATTGCCGCCCCATCGCGCGCAATAAGGTGAATGGAAGGGACCTCACTATCCGCCTACCAATATCGGGCTCGGCTCGTCAATAGCGGACCCATTCCTCGAGCTGGTTAGACTCAGCCTAGCATTACCCCCTACTCTCGGGCGGGTAAGGCCGCACCCCTTTCCAACCGACCACGACACAGCGGAAAGCACAACCGTCTGGTAATCGGCACTCGGTGCTCATGCACCCACTCAGTCTAAACGTTGGAGCAACCTCTTGGTACCATAAGGATTTAGGGACTTTCACCCAGGGATATCCATAGCACCCCATGTAGAACAAGATATCCGGTATCCAATCCTGCCAACCATGATACGCCTGTGGAGGCTACGGCCCTGATGTCGCTGGGGCGTATAGTAACCATATCACACAATGTGAATGCATAAATCATACTATCCAGTCATACAGCAATCCTGCGCGTATCATGCACTTATGTAGGGCAACACCCCCTATCCGGGAGCCCCTAAACAATCTGCCCGAAGGCATATGCTATGATCAGTCACTTCTCATATTAAGCATACATATGATGCGTATGATCATGAGTTATGGAGCTATACTACACATTTTATAAAACAATGCATTATCCTTACAATGCAGATGTCTTAGACGGCCTACACACAACGAGTACAGGCCTATCAATGGGCCCTAGGGAGAGTCGTAATGTGGACGTTTAACCAACATTTAAACGTGCAATGTGGACGTCAAACCAACATTGCTCCCAAGGCACAACTGTTATAAACATCATTACATAAACTATGTTGGGATCACACATTGCAATGGACCTTAGGTACATCCCATTGGGCCTTAAATACATTATATGGGCCAAGTCACATGGGCCTTATATTCATCAAGTGGGCCACGTCAATGGGCCGCACCAATGGGCCTTATGTACATTGCAATGGGCTATAACCTGTGGGCCTTAGAATGCATCAAATGGGCCTAATCTCATGTGTCTTATGTACATCAGATGGGCCACACCAATTGGGCCCCATAATACATCAGAATGGGCCTCAACCCATAGGCCCCAATACATCTGAATGGGCCTTAACCCATGGGCCACAAATACATCTAATGAGCCTTACAACATGCCAAGGTGGGGTCCACTTGGATTATGGATCTGGCTCATTCTTTATGCCCGTGCCCTAAAATAACATTTTAAAAATGGATGGACAAATTAGATGCAGCACCTGCCTCATGGTGGGGGGTCTGCATGAAGGCCCACCACCCATAATATAATATAATATATAATTTATCTATAGTATATACAATATTATATATAATATAAAAGTTTATATATATATATATATATATGTATGTATACACACACACATACACGCCCACACACACACGCTCACGCACACAGCCAGGCGTGGCCAGGCATGGATGAAACACACTGCAGGTGGGTTCCACCATCCACAGCCATGGACGGCAGCACATACATCATTGTGGGCTCCACGTGGGGCCCACCATAACGTTTGCTTTCCATCCAACCTGTTGAGAAGGTAATGCAGACCTGGATTAAAGTGAAAAAACAAATTTCATATTGATCTTAAACTTTTGTGGACCCAAAAGTGGTTTCAAAGGTCACCGTTCAATCCTACTGTTTCCTACGGTGTGGTCCACCTGAGTTCTGGACGTGGATAAAATTTGGAGGGGGCCCACTTAAGGAAGTGGCCCACCTTATGAACGGGTTGGATGACAAGTAAACATCAAGGTGGGGCCCACGACTAGAGCCGTGGTTGGCTGTCCACCCGCTCGTCCGCCTGGGCGTGTGCAGGCGTTGCCTGCGGCCTTCTGACAACAGCACCAGCAACGCTGCTACCTATATATATATATATTTTGAAATCTTGGTTTTTCTAAGGTTTTGCTCATGCGGGGCCCACATTAGGTGAATCTACCCCGTCCAGTGGCACTCCATGGTTCAAAACAAGCAAAATAAGCCCAATATTGGGCTTGTTTCAGTGAATAGAAACAACAGGGGATATTTCAACGGTAAACCCGTTGTTTGCCATGTTATGCCCCGCCTGAAAGTTTGATTGGTCCCATCTTTCGGCTCAACGCCTAAAATGAGCTTGGGAAAGGAATGGATGGCGTGGATTGAATACATACATCAAGGTGGGGCCTACATCGATAACCCTCCCAGAAGCTTTGCAAACAAAGCTGAAATTATGCTTTCCAATGACGTCCAGCATCCCTGGACGCTGGACGGTCTAGGCAACTCGTGTGCATAAGGTGGGTCCGGCTAGGTGGGCCACCAAATGGAGTATGGTATGGGTACAATACACATAAAGTGGGCCCCACTTGTAGATGGTTTGGATAGAATACATGCCTCGTGGTGAGGTCCATTCAAGTGGGCCATACAACCATGTTATGATCACAAAAAAAATGAAATAGAGAGGGAGAGAGAGATAGAGAGTGGGACACGCGTGATGGAGGGACCCCGGCACTATGGGCCCTCCCTTGCACTAAATCATACATCAAGTGGGTCCCATTACACATGGGCCCATTAAATCAAAATCCAACGGTGGAGATCGCTTCTCCACTAAATTAGACGGTCTAGATGACCCTAAGTATGCAAGGAAAATAAACATCATGATGGGGTCCATGGAGAATGGCCCCATCATGGAATGATCATGATGATCCAAGTGGGCCATCGGCCACATCTTAGGGTTCAAAGTGAGATCCAAACCATTGATCGGTTGGCCTCATTTGGCCCATCTTAAAAATATTAAAACTATCCTATCAAAGCACCCACCGCTTGATCTTCTTGCTCCCTTGGCTTCCTTAGCTCCTTAGCTTCGATTCCAACGGAGGAGATGAGGTTTGGATGGTTGAGATGTGAGATAAGAGGGTGGGAAAGTGGGCCACCTTTGTTGCTTAGGAAAACTTAGAGAGGCTCATACGTAGGACTTTCTCTTGCTCGGGAAAGTTTGAAAATGAGAGAGAGACTTGTAAAGGGAGAGAGAGAGTGATGGGTGATGGAGTGATGGATGTGGCGGGTGATGGGTATAAGGGACTTTTTGACTTTTGTGGCTAATGGTGTAAGAGAAGTATGGCTTGTGTAAGAACTTTTTGACTTTGAGGCTTGCTTGGGAAAGGGTGAAAGGTGATGTATACTTGATATGATGGGATGGATTGATTGATTGATTGAGGTGACATCTCGTAGAGATTCTCTCAGGTTTTGCAATGCGCGACGTTTTCCTCGCACCGAACGCTGGCGCACATCTCCCGACTAGGGTATCGCCTCGACGCGTGAGTTGTAGCATCGGAACCGTGACGATGGCGCGGTCGCTATGGTACAAGTCTTGGGTTGAGTCGACTCGGGTTGACGGCATGTGAATTAGGGTCGCGTGCAAATACCGGTTAAGGGTCGAAGGTTGCCGAAATTCGACCGGAAAGACCACGGAAGTCTATGGAACGGTACGGTCTAGGATACGGGGCTTATAGGGTGAAAAATAAACCTTATGGTGGGTCCCTGTGAATGGTTTAAATAGTAAAAATTATTATCTTCACTGTTACTTGGGGTATTGTCCAAATGATCCTCTAATATGACTCATTTTTTTGGGAATTTATGAGGCCCATCTTGATGTATTTATGGCCCGTTGTTGAGGCCCACCTTGATATATATGAGGCCCATGTGATGCGGTCCATTTGATATATATGAGGCCAAGGGTTGAGGCCCAATGGGATGTACATAAGGTCTATTGCAATGTGTGATTCCACCATGGTTTGTGTAATGATGTTTATGACGGGCCGTGCCTTGGGAGTAATGATGGTTTGACGTCCACATTGTGAGGATAATGTTGGTTAAATGTCTGCATTGTAACTCTCCCTAGGGCTCATTGATAAGCCCATACTTGTTGTGTGTAGGCCGTCTAGGCCCATCTTCATTGTGAGATAGTTCATCACCATATAACAAGCTTAGTATAATTTCATGACTCATGCCATATGCATCATATGCATGGTTGATATGAGCAGTGACTGATCATATCATATGCCATTGGGCAGATTATTTATGGGACTCACTGATAGGAGTTACCCACATGAGCGCGCGGTACACGCAAGATTGTTGCATGACTGGATGGTGTGACTCATGCATCTCGCATATGTATGACATGATCATTGTACGCCCTAGTGACATCAGGGTCATAGCCTCTACAGGCATGTCGTGGATGGCCAGATGGGATACCAGAAATATTTGGTTCGAGCATTTAGGAACTTTGGATGTCCGTGGGTGGAAGTCACTAAACCTTCAAGGCCAGGAGATGCCCCAATGTCTAGACCGAGTGGAACATGAGCGTCCGAGTGCCGAATACTAGTAGGTCACGTCTCCCACTGTCTTGTGGTCGGTTGGGAGGGGGTGTGCCCTTATCCGTCTGAGTGAGGGGGCTGTAAGCTAGGTTGAGTTTAACCAGCTCATAAATGAGTCCGCTATCGACGAGTCAGGTAGGTATTACAAACTACTGGTCAAGCGGATAGTGTGGTCTCTTCCACTAGTTGGGCTATGCAGTTCTAGAGGCGGCAATCAGTGTGGTGTGTACTAGACCCCAGTGATGATCCCAGAGAGGAACCATACTGATATGTGGACTTATTGAGCAGAAATTGTATACTCATTCATTCATTCATTCACTATCCACTCGGGCTGGTGGTGCACAACTATTTGTTACGTGTACCTTTGCATGGCTAGGATTTCGGTTGGGCACGCGACTAACCTGAGATTAGGAGTTTACCACATTGAGTTTGACTATCCAAATTTAGGTTTGGGACTGGTTTGGATAAAAGTCCCTTGTGATGGACCCCGTAACCTGTGATACTACGGACTGTCATCCTGGCCTCACACTCCAACTTAGTCATTTCATTTGCATCTCATATTGCATTACATCCGCAGGCATATGACATTTTAGGTTGCTATGTTTCTGCACTTATATGGCCTAGACAGACTTAGTAGGATTTATATATTGCATTGCATCCTTGGCATCTGATATTTGACTCTCTATGATTCCCTGTTTGCATAGCCGATCTACATTACATATTCTGATAGTGTATGACTCATGGACTTACCTGTATATTTCCGCTTACTTTGATATCGTATGATTCATGATCTTGTCAGTATTTCTTCTTATTCCGATATTGTATGATTTATGGAGTTGTATTTTTGTGCTTGACACTTATCTTGCGTACACACTTTCACCACCCTCTAAGCTTTCTATAAGCTTATGCACGATAAATGCATGCAGGTGATGTTAGGATACAGTCGATCTGAGGCAGGAGCGTTCGGTGGAGCTTTTGGAGTTTTCTTTAATATCTTTATATTGTATTTCTATGTCAGCTTTGTACTCGAATGATTATATTAGTGGATATGTGATGATGATGTTGTTTTTATAATTTGGGTATACTTGTGGTTATGCTTCTTACGAGATAAATGTACGTTGAAAAATCCTCCTTGTAGGATCCAAGGATCGGAATCTGGCGCATGCGCACTAGGAGCTGAGAATAGGGTACCAGGGAGGCTGTCGGCACTGGATTCGGCGATCGTAAATTTTGTGAGCCCGGTTTCTGAGTTTGGGGCGTGACATGTGGCTACCCATAATCCTACCCTTCTATTTAACCAAATAACTAATGTGGGGTCCATACTAATGGTTTACACATCACTTCTTCCAAAAACCATTGTTAACCACCATTTCATTTAACACATCCTCATATTGTACCCATCCATTCCACCTTTTTATACACATGTACAATTTTGAGTCCAACCACTAATTACGCACCAACTCATCTAACCATATATCTACCCATCCATATATGTATACATTGATCCGCCCATCCATCTACACCATCCGTCCATGCATGCATCACAAATTTCACACTATGTACTACAATTGCATGCACACACACCTCTCACACTTACTGCATGCACACACACACCTATCACACATATGGCATGAACACGCATGTGACACATGCATCGTGACACACATGAGATGCATGGTGCACTAGACCAACCCATGTTGAAAAAAGAAAAGAAAAGAAAAGAAAAATGTGACTAAAAGAGATGGAAACGGAAGTAACAACCGTTGCCTCTTCCCTCACATGTCTAATAACTAGTGAATGGAATCACTATAAATAAGTGATGAGGAGTTTTGTAGTGTGGTAGGGTGTAACATGAAGAGAGAGAGAGAGAGAGAGAGAGAGAGACTCCATGTTATCTACGTTTAGTGAAGAAAAAGAGGCAGAGAGAAAAAGGAAGAAAAGGGAAGAGAGGGAAAAAGAAAAAGAAAAAGACATATAATATACATATTAGTGAGTTTCTCTCACTTGACGTTTATGAAAGGTTATATATATATATATATATTTATTTGTTTATTCAATTCTACTTATAAATAATTTTTTTCCATCTTAGATGTTTTTTTCGTTTTTTTTTTTATATAAATTTGATGTAATTACTTACCATGCTTTTTGAAATATTGTTTAAATTTTTATTACTTCGGTTCTCGCTATTTTAATATGCCTTAATTCAACTTTTATATCGTCTTATTGTTAATGCTACTTTATTTATTTATTATTATTGTTTTTTGTATTTTGAATTTGTTTGTTAAAATTATTGTAAAAATCTTGAGTTTAGGTATAATTTTCTAAATTCTTAGATCAAATAAATCACATTGCATGTTTATTTTTTTAATGTAGAACTTTAATCATATATAGACAATTTACATTGATCGAAAATTTTATTTTTAGTTTGACAAATTATGTATATCATGTATTATGGATTAATTGAAGAATAGCGGTCATTGAAGATTTATAGAAATATTTGATTCAATGCAATATTAAAATCATCAAATAATTATGAAATGCCAGAAAGTAGGTGGGGCGATCAAGTCCTCCGGTTTGAAAATCTCTAAAAGGTAAATATGTGGGGCAACTTAGGCCATTGGGTTGAAAGTCCCAGAAACCCAACTGGTACCTCTTGGAACCTCTACCGTACCCTTTGAGTGGGTGAGAATGTCAGGATTGCAAAAGGTTCATGTTGTCAAGTTCGGTAGGGTAGTAGCCTGACCAGCTAACGTACAAATAGGTCCCTCACCAAGTGCCCTTTGGATGGGTGAGCATTTTACGCAAGAAGTTTTCATTACTAGGCGATGTGTTGTATTAATGCGGGTGTTGGTCAACCAGTGTAAACTGGCCCTAGCATTAAAAAGAGTAAACTGCACTTAGAATTTACATTGAAAAATCTTATTTATTAATACCATCATTTGTTGCTTTACCCAAATAGGCATTATATATTTTAGTACATTTTATTCAAATTATATTAAGTTATTTTTTAAACTTGTGTTGAGATTACTCACTAGACTTCGCAACTTACCCTATTGGGATTTTAAAATTTCAAGATCAGGATCTCGTGGAGGTGCTTAAAGATATTTGCTTTTATATTTAGATTTATTTTTCTGTTCTTTAATATTTTTTGAATAAGTTGTAATGAACATTTAGTATAATAGTATAGTGATGACGTGCTGAGTCACGAGTTTGATGATAATCTTCAATAGTAGGGATATGGATATTTTATTTTTCTTTAAATAAATGTTTATTTATTAAAAAATGGATGATTATATCTTATGAATGAGAATCATTTAGTCAATGTATGTGTGGACTATGAAATGTAAACATAAAAAATATAAGTCATGCCTTCATATACAGAATCAGGGTTGGATATACCCAAGTGCCGAATTTTGAAGCGTGACATCTACGTTGTTACTTGCACTGTTACACCATAGAAGGGGCTCATTTATATTAGTGCAATCATTTACCTCATGTCTTGGTGTTTACCCATTTAACCTATCTCATGAGATCTCCACTTGTATAGGTTGGGTTGTCGACACTGGCAACTCATATAGTAGGCTTAGCCCCATTCTCTTCAATGTATCATTGACTATTCTTTTAGATAGTCCTTTGGTCAAAGGATATGTCAGATTCTTTTTTGACCACACAAAAGTCAATAAATATGACTCAATCATGCAACATATGTTTCACTATATTGTGTTTGAGTCTAATTTGCCTGTTCTTTCAATTATATATTTCACTCTTTGCTTTTGCTATAGATGCTTGACAATCACAATGAATATACATGGCCGATATAAGCTTTGGCCACAATGGTACATTAACCAAAAGATTTCTAAGAAACTCAGTTTCGATTCGGCCTTTTCTAAGGCAATAAACTTAAATTCCATATTTCACCGAGTGATATAGTATGCTTGGTAAACTACCAAGAGACTACTTCTCCACTTAAAGTGAAACACATATCCGCTAGTGGATTTTATTTCATATGAATCCGTGATCCAGTTAGCATCACTGTATCCTTCTAATATAGCAGATAATCATTATAATGTAAACCATAGGTCATACTGCCTTTTAGGTATCTCAAAATCCTAGACAATTTGTCACGCCCCAAACTCAGAAACCGAGCTCACAAAATTTTCGATCGCCGAATCCAGCGCCGACAACCTTCGTAGTACCCTATTCTCAGCTCCCGGCACCCATATACCAGGTTCCGATCCTGAGATACCACAAAGAGGATTTTTAGCATGAATTTATTCCATAACAAGCATAACCTACGAACAATAACCAGAACTCCATCACAAAATCCACTATGATAAAAAACTTTAAGTACAATGTGTATAAAGGGAAATACAATGATAACAAAAAGGCTCTGGAAGCTCAGCTGCACACTCCTGCTCCTGCTCGGTTACAACTGCGTCCTGACATCACCTACACGCATCTGTCGTGCATAAGCTTATAGAAAGCTTAAAGGGTGGTGAAAGTGTATGCACAAGGTAGCAACGCAAGAATATAGTATCAGAGTAATGTGGAAACATGCAAGTCCATGAATGCTATAGGTCGTACCAAGGCCATGCGATGCAAGGCATGAATGCTATCGACCACATCAAGTCCATGCGATGCAAGGCATGAATGTTATCGGCCACACGAAGGCCAAACGATGCAAGGCCTACATATCCAATGTCATGTGCAACTTGTATCTCAAGCATATCAATCCACATATCAATCCAGCTCATCTCTGGAGTATCATATACACTACTAAAAAAAGGGGTAAAAGATACAACTACGTTAGTTTTTTGCTACGGATATAGACCATAGCTAGTGTTACTACAATTTTTATCCGTAGCTAAAGTGTTGTTACACCATTCCTAATTAACGGTGGTGTAAGGGGTCCTATAGGGCTTAAAAAAATTTATATGTTATATCTAAACAGTCCATCTATTTTGAAATATTATTTTAGTATAGAAAATAAAAACTCAAGTAGATCGAAGGCTCAAGTGGACCACACGGTAGGAAACATGGAGATTAAATCACATTTGCTTCCTATGGTGTGGTCCACTTGGGTGTTCAATCTACTTTAATTTTGGGATCATGAATTAAAATAATTCATTAAAATTAAAGATCGGAATGGATAACCCAAATACATCATGGTGGGCCCCACAGAGCTCTTGATAGGACCGTCCAGGTCCGTCTCACGAAAGGGCACCCAAAATTGGGCACGTGCTCAAAAACGGAGCCGCACCCAATACTCTCTCTCTCTCTCTCTCACTGTTCCCTAGTCCTCTGTCCCTCCATTCCCCAATCCTCTCTCTCCTTCCCGGTCTCTACTCCATCTTCTCATTCTCCTCCCTCTCTCTCCAACGCATCTCCGCCCTCTCTATCTCTCTCTCCCTCTCTCCTTCTCAACCCAAACCCAAACCCTCCTCTCCCAACATCCATGTCCTGGGATGGCGTTCTCTCCTCTTTCTGATTGATAGTCCAACGCAAAAATCATGTCCGAAGATCGGGAAAGGCTCGAAGCTCTGCAGGTGCGAGGTGTGTGTAGTGGTATTTTCATAGTTATTATTCTGGGTGTGTCGTTTTCAGATGGAAATTAGGGTTTCGAGGGAGTGATCGGCGGTAAAAAATTAGGTATATTGTTCTTCCCTCATTTCCTTTCTTGTAATCTATGTTGAATTGAGATTTGATCGGAATTAGGTTTATCTTTGTTGAATTCCTTGTTTTGCTTTTTGAAATGTTGATTTATGGTTTTAGTGGAGAGATCATTGATTGTAGAAATGAGTCCTTTTTGGTTATGAGATCATTAAGGATAGAAGCCTCTTCAATTATCTGATTTGCCTGATTTTGGTTCTTATATTTTCAATAATGATGCCAACTGTGGTAGCATTGATGATGCGTTGAGGATGTTTGGTAAAATGTCTGAGAGAAGGTATTTATAGCTTTTCCATAGCTTCTGAAGTACTCAAGCTCACGGGCTAATGTTTGTTTCTTTTGACTTTAAATATTGGACAAGTAAATGATAGTACGTTCAGGCAAGAGTATAAAAAAGTGTCATTTCTTCCCCATTTGTGGTAAGCTCCAATAAGAACCTGCAGGTTTAGATTTACTTTCAGGTTACTGTACAAACCTAATTAGTATATCAAATATAAATGGTTCAAGAAGCTTCGTTGCATGACTGACAAACCTAAAGTCTGCTTATGTTAGAATTCTAAGCTTCCTTGGAAAAATGAGAATGCCTATGCTTCTTCCTATAAATAATCTGGTTAATGACTGAACTTTACTTTTTAAATTAAAAAAAATGGATTAAAGAAGCTCAGGCTATTCAACTACAAATGTTTTACTCCTTGCTCAATCTTAGATATGATGGTTGACTAATTGGTTTTCTAACATTTGCAAGGTAAGTTGTTGTTCATGGATATTACTACGTTAATGTGTGGTTTATTAGTATTCATGTGTAATTCTTATGGGCCATGCCTGATATCTGTTGTTTCGGGGCCATCTATCTTACCCAAGGCCATGGTTTATGGTTGAGTTTAGAAGTTAGGAACTCAAGAAAAGGTGCAGGAAGGCAATTATTTATGATTCCATAGAAATAGAGAAATAAAAAAGTTTTCCTTATTCTTCCTTCCCCTATTGTTGCAGGAATTGGTCAAATGAGATCTAGACATTGCTTATGGTTTTATTTTGAAATATAAAATATCTTAGAAAATGATCTTTTTGGACGTTTTTAGGTTCCCTCTCTTAAATTATAGAATAAATGGCTTGAATTATTCAGGATGTTTTCTGAATCAAGAATAGTCCACAATTTAAAAATTGATGAATCTGGCATCATTGTTTGTTGTGGAGCCAATTTCTTATAGAGAATCCAACCATAACCATCTTTGTCATATGATGTATTAAACAAAAGTGATAACTTTTGTAACTCAATCAGATCAATCAGAAATTGTGCTATTTTTATTCAATGTATCTTCTTCCAAAAGTTGCACCTGTACGTGGGAAGGTTCTCTTTCTCTGTTTGTAACATTATTTTGATGTGATCATTTCTATATGTATATTTACTTTTGGAAAGTCAATTTTGAGTTTTTAAACCATGAAATAGAAGATAATAGAATTTAAGCGAGCACCAGAGAATTGCATAATTCAAAAAGTTGGGAGCTCAATACATGAGTATTATTGCAATGAAGAAAATGAGTGTACAGAGAGGGGTTCCTCATGTGACTGAAGTGGAAACAAACTACATAACTATTATAAATAACAAGCCCACCAATAAAATGATACAACCAGACCACCACCTTACACTGGACCCTGGATACATACTAAGCATAACAACAGCCATCCAAACCGCTAACTCAGACCAACCATAAAGCATACCATTTTGCAGCAGGAAGACATCAAAAGCTGGTTTTTACATAATCATCTGTAATAAAATTCTTCTTACTACATAACATCAAGAAACTTCTGCAAAATCTAGAAAAACAAATTACACCAACATCTCTAAATAGGGATCTTCACATATAATCTTTTGAAAACAAAGGAGACAAATTAAATTATCTCCTTATTATACAAATAGGAAAATTTTCTGTCTAACCAAACAAGAACCCACACAACAAGCCAAACAGAGCCTAAGCCCCTTTTTAACTTTGTCAATGCAACTCCTTGCATTGTCGGTCCCAAGCCTGGGTAAAGGAGGGAGAATGGGCATCAAGGTGAGTTGTGTACTTTTTATTCCTTTTTCGAGAGACATTTTTAAAATGCTTGATGGTTAATTTCAAGAGTTTTCCTATAAAACGTATTAGTAATGACTTCTTCTACTACCATCTGAGGACCTCAAAGGCCCAACTAACTTGAGATTTTTATATGTAGGGTGATGTATTTTCAGCCCCATAGATCAATGTTTCCACTGCAAGGTTCAATATTGAAATGGTAAAGTTTTTAACTATCTATTTTATCTTTGTTTTTTCCTGTTCTTCATAAATAATTTGATGTCTTAGCCTCCTATCATTACTAGCTAGTTTTGTCACTATTTGTACATGTCAATCTCATGAATCTTACTTTTTGTAATTTTCTTACCCTTGTAGTGATTATCAGAAGCAGTGGGCCATCATTAAAAGATTACCCTTGTAGTAAGTCCAGGTACATGTTTTCTTCCCTTCTGTTAGTATTTTCTTCTACCTTTATCTTTGAAGACTCGCCTGAGTCTTTATTTGGCTTGACTCGATATTTAAGAAATGGCTTGAGTGACATTGTAATGCAATATGTTTCTATGATCTAGGTCTTCACAATTTTTTTTGAAAATCTGCCATCTTTATGGTATATCTTCTTTTGCGAATGCCCATTTCTTTCATGTCTTATATTATCTGCATTTTTTATAGATCCTGAAAATGTAGTGAGTATGAAGGAGATCCTGAAAATGCAGTATCTCTGGTTTTATGGTTTTACTTGTACATTCCTGTATTGATTACTCAAGCATGACGGTTATGCACATTCTTTCAAGTGGATGTTGCATGTGGGAGGGTTGGAGCTGCATATTTCAGATTCAAGCATCTAGTACGTCTCTTGTCAAGAATGCACATGTGTAGTTCTTCAAACAATACATTATGTGATATCATGTGCATGATATTTATGTTGTAATTTCCCTCATGCATTTTGCTTAAAATCCATGTTTATGCATGATTCTCATGCATTGACATGGATTTAGGCCAAAAAAGATCGAAATGAAAAATTTGAGAAAACAGGAGAAATTTTCTTTTATAAAGCAAGTATTTGGGGCCAAGTGGTTATGTATTTGCTCCATTAAATTTGCTCAAAATTAATGGAGCAGACTCGGATGTGCGTCGGAGCTCTTCGGATGAGCGGGGGTCCCTGGAAGGTGGGAACCGCTATTTTGACCATGATGAAGCCGTTCATTTCCTATAGACAGCATTGGAGGGGCCTGGCCATTTGGACAAGCCATGTTTATGTATTTTCTTGAAATTAATGGAGCAGACCTAGATGTGCGTCAGAGCTATTCAGATGAGCGGGGGTCCCTGGAAGGTGGGAACCGCTGTTATGACCATGATAAAGTTGTCCATTTCATATGGACAACATTCGAATGGCCTGGCCATTTGCTCTGGTGGCCTTGTTTATATCTGAATTTGCAGGGACCATACCCTTAACCTAAACCACACCTTAAACCTATAACCTAAACTTATTGTCAATTACCTAAACTTGTAACCTATAACCTAAACCTAAACGTAAACCTTAACCTCTTCCCAATTCCCTAAACCTATAGCTTATAACCTAAACCTAAACCTTAACCCAAACCTTAACCTAAACCTTAACCTAAACCTATAACCTTAACCTAAACCAAAACCTACAACCTAAAACCTTTACCTATAACCTAAACCTCAACCTTAACCTAAACCTAAACCTAAACCTCAGCCTTAACCTTAACCTAAACCTAAACCTTAACCTAAACCTATAACCCTAACCAATAATCTTAAACCTAAACCTAAACCTAAAACCTAAATGTATTCTCAAATCCCTAAACCTAAACCTACTCCTAATCCTAATCTCAACTCCCTAACCTAAACCTAAACCTAAACATGAAAATCAAAACATAAACTCGATCCCGAATCTGAACCTGATTTCCTAAACCTAAACCTTAACCAATTCTCAATTCCCTAAACCTACAGCTTATAACCTAAACCTAAACATTAACTCAAACCTAAACTTAAACCTTAACCTATACATATAACCTTAACCTAAACCAAAACCTATGACCTAAAACCTTAACCTATAACCTAAACCTAAACCTAAACTTAAACCTTAACCTAAACCTATAACCTTAACCTAAAACCCAAAACCTAAATGTATTCTCAAATCCCTAAACCTAAACCTACACCTAATCCTAATCTCAACTCCCTAACCTAAACCTACACCTAAACTTGAAAACCCAAACATAAACCTGATTCCGAACCCGAACCCGATTTCCTAAACCTAAACCTTAACCTATTCTCAATTACCTAAACATATAGCTTATAACCTAAACCTAAACCATGACTTAAACCTAAACTTAAACCTTAACCTAAAACCTAAAACCTAAATGTATTCTCAAATCCCAAAACCTAAACCTACACCTAATCCTAATCTTAACTCCCTAACCTAAACCTAAACCTAAACTTGAAAACCCAAACATAAACCCGATCCCGAACCCGAACCCAATTTCCTAAACCTAAACCTTCACCTATTCTCAATTCCCTAAACCTATAACTTATAACCAAAACCTAAACCTTAACCTAAACCCAAACCTAAACCTTAACATATACCTATAACCTCAACCTAAACCAAAACCTATGCCCTAAAACCTTAACCTATAACCTAAACCTAAACCTAAACCTAAACCTTAACCGAAACCTATAACCTTAACCTAAAACGTAAAACCTAAACCTAAACCTAAACCGAAAACCTAAATGTATTCTCAGATCCCTAAACCTAAACCTACACCTAATCCTAATCTCAATTCCCTAACCTAAACCTAAACCTAAACTTGAAAACCCAAACATAAACCCGATCCCAAACCCGAACCCAATTTCCTAAACCTAAACCTTAACCAATTCTCAATTCCCTAAACATATAGCTTATAACCTAAACCTAAACCTTAACCTAAACCTTAACCTAAAACCTAAAACCTAAACCAAAACCTAAAACCTAAATGTATTCTCAAATCCCTAAACCTAAACCGACACATAATCCTAATCCCAACTCCCTAACCTAAACTTAAACCTAAACTTGAAAACCCAAACATAAACCCGATCCCGAACCCAAACCCGATTTCCTAAACCTAAACCCTAACCTATTCTCAATTCCCTAAACCTATAGCTTATAACCAAAACCTAAACCTTAACCTAAACCTAAACCTAAACCTTAACCTATACCTATAACCTTAACCTAAACCAAAACCTATTACCTAAAAGCTTAAACTATAACCTAAACCTAAACCTTAACCTAAACCTATAACCGTAACCTAAAACGTAAAACCTAAACCTAAACCTAAACCGAAAACCTAAATGTGTTCTCAAATCCCTAAACCTAAACCTACACCTAATCCTAATCTCAACACCCTAACCTAAACCGAAACCTAAACTTGAAAACCCAAACATAAACCCGATCCCGAACCTGAACCCAATTTTCTAAACCTAAACCTTAACCTATTCTCAATTCCCTAAACCTATAACTTATAAACTAAACCTAAACCTTAACCAAAACCCAAACCTAAACCATAACCTAAACCTATAACCTTAACCAAAAACCTAAAACCTAAACCTAAACCTAAAACCTAAATGTATTCTCAAATCCCTAAACCTAAACCTAAACCTAATCCTAATCTCAACTCCCTAACCTAAACCTAAACCTAAACTTGAAAACCGAAACATAAACCCGATCCCGAACCCAAACCCGATTTCCTAAACCTAAACCTTAACCTATTCTCAATTCCACAAACCTATAGCTTATAACCTAAACCTAAACCTTAACCAAAAACCTAAACCTAAACCTTAAGCTATACCTAA
This sequence comes from Magnolia sinica, assembly GCF_029962835.1. NCBI lineage: Eukaryota > Viridiplantae > Streptophyta > Magnoliopsida > Magnoliales > Magnoliaceae > Magnolia > Magnolia sinica. The sequence continues at coordinate 57,612,266 of NC_080590.1, read as the reverse complement.
AACCTTAACCTAAACCAAAAGCTATGACCTAAAACCTTAACCTATAACCTAAACCTAAACCTATACCCTTAACCAAAAACCTAAAACCTAAACCTAAACCAAAAACCTAAATGTATTCTCAAATCCCTAAACCTAAACCTACAACTAATCCTAATCTCAACTCCCTAAACTATACCTAAACCTAAACTTGAAAACCCAAACATAAACCCGATCTCAAACCTGAACCCGATTTCCTAAACCTAAACCTTAACCTATTCTCAATTCCCTAAACCTATAGCCTATAACCTAAACCTAAACCTTAACCTAAACCTAAACCTAAACCTTAACCTATACATATAACCTTAACCTAAACCAAAACCTATGACCTAAAACCTTAACCTATAACCTAAACCTAAACCTAAACCTAAACCTTAATCTAAACCTATAACCTTAACGTAAAAGTTAAAACCTATACCTAAACCTAAAACCTAAATGTATTCTCAAATCCCTAAACCTAAACCAACATCTAATCCTAATCTCAACTCCCTCACATATAGCTAAACCTTAACTTCAAAACCCAAACATAATCCCGATCCCAAACCCGAACCCGATTTCCTAAACCTAAACCTTAACCTATTCTAAATTCCCTAAACCTATAGCTTATAACCTAAACCTAAACCATAACCTAAACCTTAAAATATACCTATAACCTTAACCTAAACCAAAAGCGATGACCTAAAACCATAACCTAAACATAAACCTTTACCTAAACCTATAACATTAACCTAAAACCTAAAACCTAAACCTAAACGTAAAACCTAAATGTATTCTCAAATCCCTAAACCTAAAACTACACCTAATCCTAATCTCAACTACCTAACCTAAACCTAAACCTAAACTTGAAAACCTAAACATAAACCCGATCCAGAACCCAAACCCGATTTCCTAAACCTAAACATTAACCTATTCTCAATTAACTAAACCTATAGCTTACGACCTAAACCTAAACCTTAACCTAAACCTAAACCTAAACCTAAACCAATACCTATAACCTTAACCTAAACCAAAAGCTATGACCTAAAACCTCAACCTATAACCTAAACCTAAACCTAAACTTAAACCTTAACATAAACCTAAACCAAAACCTAAACCTAAACCTAAACCTAAACCTTAACCTAAAACCTAAAACCTAAACCTAAACCTAAAACTTAAATGTATTCTCCAATCCCTAAACCTAACCCAACACCTAATCCTAATCTCAACTCCCTAACCTAAACCTAAACCTAAACTTGAAAACCCAAACATAAACCCGATCCCGAACTCGAACTTGATTTCCTAAACCTAAACCTTAACCTATTCTCAATTCCCTAAACCTATAGCCTATAACCTAAACCTTAACCTAAACCTAAACCTAAACCTTAACCTATACCTATAACCTTAACCTAAACTAGAACCTATGACCTAAAACCTTAACCTATAACCTAAACCTAAACCTAAACCTAAACCTTAACCTAAAACCTAAAACCTAACCCTAAACCTAAAACCTAAATGTATTCTCAAATCCCTAAACCTAAACCGACACCTAACCCTAATCTCAACTCCCTAACCTAAACCTAAACCTAAAGTTGAAAACCTAAACATAAACCCGATCCCGAACCCGAACCCGAACCCGATTTCCTAAACCTAAACCTTAACCTATTCTCAATTCCCTAAACCTATAGCTTATGACCTAAACCTAAACCTTAACCTAAACCTAAACCTTAACATTAACCTATACCTATAACCTTAACCTAAACCAAAAGCTATGACCTAAAACCTTAACCTATAACCTAAATCTAAACCTAAACCTAACCCTTAACCTAAACCTAAACCTAAACCTAAACCTTAACCTAAACCTAAGCCTTAACCTAAACCTAAACCTAAAATCTTAACCTAAAACCGAAAACCTAAACCTAAACCTAAAACCTAAAACCTAAAACTTAACCTAAACCTAAACTTAAACCTTAACCTATACATATAAGCTTAACTTAAACCAAAACCTATGACGCAAAACCTTAACCTATCACCTAAACCTAAACCTAAACCTAAACCTTAACCTAAACCTATAACCTTAACCTAAAACCTAAAACCTATACCTAAACATAAAACCTAAATGTATTCTCAAATCCCTAAACCTAAACCTACACCTAATCCTAATCTCAACACCCTAACCTAAACCTAAACCTAAACTTGAAAACCCAAACATAAACCCGATCCCGAACCCGAACCCGATTTCCTAAACCTAAACCTTAACCTATTCTCAATTCCCTAAACCTAAAGCTTATAACCTAAACCTAAACCTTAACCTAAACCTAAACCTAAACCTTAACCTAAACCTATAACCTTAACCTAAGACCTAAAACCTAAACCTAAACCTAAAACCTAAATGTATTCTCAAATCCATAAACCTAAACCTACACCATATCCTAATCTCAACTCTCTAACCTATACCTAAACCTATGCTTGAAAACCCAAACATAAACCCGATTCCGAACCCGAACCCGATTTCCTAAACCTAAACCTTAACCTATTCTCAATTCCCTAAACCTATAGCTAATAACCTAAACCTAAACCTTAACCTAAACCTAAACCTAAACCTTAACTTATACCTATAACCTTAACCTAAACCAAAACCTATGACCTAAAACCTTATCCAAAACCTAAACCTAAACCTAAACCTTAACCTAAACCTATAACCTTAACCTAAAACCTAAAACCTAAACCTAAACCTAAAACCTAAATGTATTCTCAAATCCCTAAACCTAAACCCACACCTAATCCTAATCTCAACTCCCTAACCTAAACCTAAACCTAAACTTGAAAACCCAAACATAAACCCGATCCCAAACCCGAACCCGATTTCCTAAACCAAAACCTTAACCTATTCTCAATTCCCTAAACCTATAGCTTATAACCTAAACTAAAACCTTTACCTATACCTATAACCTTAACCTAAACCAAAAGCTATGACCTAAATCCTTAACCTAAAACCTAAACCTAAACCTAAACCTAAACCTAAACCTATAACCTTAACCCAAAACCTAAAACCTAAACCTAAACCTAAAACCTAAATGTATTCTCTAGTCCCTAAACCTAAACCTACACCTAATCCTAATCTCAACTCTCTAAACTAAACCTAAACCTAAACATGAAAACCCAAATTTAAACCCGATCCCGAATCCAAACCCGATTTCGTAAACCTAAACCTTAACCTATTCTCAATTCCCTAAACCTATAGCTTATAACCTAAACCAAAACCTTAACCTAAACCTTAACCTATACCTATAACCCTAACCGAAACCAAAAGCTATGACCTAAAACCTTAACCTATAACCTAAACCTAAACCTAAACCTAAACCTTAACCTAAACCTATAACCTTAACCTAAAACCTAAAACCTAAACCTAAACATAAAACCTAAATGTATTCTCAAATCTCTAAACCTAAACCTACACCTAATTCTAATCTCAACTCCCTAACGTAAACCTAAACCTAAACTTGAAATCCCGAACATAAACCCGATCCCGAACCCGAACCCGATTTCCTAAACCTAAACCTTAACCTATTCTCAATTCCCTAAACCTATAGCTTATAACCTAAAGTAAAACCTTTACCTATACCTATAACCTTAACCTAAACCAAAAGCTATGACTTAAATCCTTAACCTATAACCTAAACCTAAACCTAAACCTAAACCTAAACCTAAACCTTAACCTAAAACCTAAAACCTAAACCTAAACCTAAAACCTAAATGTATTCTCTAGTCCCTAAACCTAAACCTACACCTAATCCTAATCTCAACTCCCTAAACTAAACCTAAACCTAAACATGAAAACCCAAATATAAACCCGATCCCAAATCCAAACCCGATTTCGTAAACCTAAACCTTAACCTATTCTCAATTCCCAAAACCTATAGCTTATAACCTAAACCAAAACCTTAACCTAAACCTTAACCTATACCTATAACCCTAACCGAAACCAAAAGCTATGACCTAAAACCTTAACCTATAACCTAAACCTAAACCTAAACCTAAACCTTAACCTAAACCTAAAACCTAAAACCAAACATAAAACCTAAATGTATTCTCAAATCTCTAAACCTAAACCTACACCTAATTCTAATCTCAACTCCCTAACGTAAACCTAAACCTAAACTTGAAATCCCAAACATAAACCGATCCCGAACCCGAACCCGATTTCCTAAACCTAAACCTTAACCTATTCTCAATTCCCTAAACCTATAGCTTATAACTTAAACCTAAACCTTAACTTAAACCTAAACCTAAACCTTAATCTAAAACCTAAATGTATTCTCAAATCCCTAAACCTAAACCTACACCTAATCCTAATCTCCACTCCCTAACCTAAACCTAAACCTAAACTTGAAAGCCCAAACATAAACCCGATCTCGAACCCGAACCCGATTTCCTAAACCTAAACCTTAACCTATTCTCAATTCCCTAAACCTATAGCTTATAACCTAAGCCTAAACCTTAACCTAAACCTAAACCGAAACCTTAACATATACCTATAACCTTAACCTAAAGCAGAACCTATGACCTAAAACCTTAACCTATAACCTAAACCTAAACCTAAACCTAAACCTTAACTTTAACCTATAACCTTAACCTAAAACCTTAAACCTATACCTAAACCTAAAACCTAAATGTATTCTCAAATCCCTAAACCTAAACCTACACCTAACCCTAATCTCAACTCCCTAACCTAAACCTAAACCTAAACTTGAAAACCCAAATATAAACCCGATCCCGAACCTGAACCCGATTTCCTAAACCTAAACCTTAACCTATTCTCAATTCCCTAAACCTATATCTTATAACCTAAACCTAAACCTTAACCTAAACCACAACCTAAACCTTAATGTAAACCTTTAACCTTAACCTAAACCAGAACCTATGACCTAAAACCCTAACCTATAACCTAAACCTAAACCGAAACTTAATCCTTAACCTAAACCTATAACCTTAACCTAAAACCTAAAACCTAAACCTAAGCCTAAAACCTAAATTTATTCTCAAATCCCTAAACCTAAACCTACACCTAATCCTAATCTCAACTCCCTAACCTAAACCTAAACCTAAAGTTAAAAACACAAACATAAACCCGATCCCGAACCCGAACCCAATTTCCTAAACCTAAACCTTAACCTATAGCTTAAACCTTAACCTATAACCTATAACCTAAACCTATTACCTATAACCTAAACTCAATTCCCTAAACCTTAACCTATAACCTAACCTAAACCTAAACCTAAAACTAAACGTAAGGCCTAAACCTAAACCTAAAATGTAAATGTATTCTCAAATCCCTAAACCTAGAACTGGAGTCGCAAACGCCAACAGGGAGAATCTTTCGGCGATTTCACAACCCACCTAGTGAGTACCCAAGTTTGTATTTGGGTCATGTTATTTACAACATCTAAATTTCTTCCAGCCATACTTGCAACTTGAATTATTTCATGGGTTTTGGATCTGAAATTTAGCAAATGTCTAACCATTTTTAAAAGAACACTTCCACGAAAAATTTCCATATCAGCAGTGTCTTAATGCTTGGTTTTGCCCCATTTTCATCTACATATCATTCTTGGGGCAACTAATAGAAAATCTGAACGGTTCTATACCAGCAAAGTAAGCATACATTAAGTTTCTTCCTGTCCTATGCAGGGTTTAACAAATTGAAAGAGATAGTTGAGAAGTGGGAGAGCATAACAAAGGCACCGGCACAATTTAATCTAAAGATTTTTGCTGAACAAGACACATATGAAGCCATGGATGAACTTGCAAAGTTGTAGAACAAGACTACTCACCAACTGGCCATGAAAGTCATCCGCAACTGAAATGAAAATATTTCTCTTACCTTGCTTCAATCTGAGGCAGCTCATACGAGGCTAGAGAATGGTTCTTGGTTCACTATTGCTGAATGGTCTTGTAACTCTTTACCATTAGTAATTGCTTCAATCTAAGGCAGCTCATATGTGATTGTAATTGAATGAATGAATGATTATGCAGGCGGTAATTGAATGAATGAATGATTATGCAGGTGGTAATTGAATGAATGAATGATTTTAATTAAATGAATGAATGATTATACAGCTGGTAATTGAATGAATGAATGATTGTAATTGAATGAATGAATGATTATGAAGGTGGTAATTGAATGAATGAATGAATGATTATAAATTTTTTTTAATATAGGTTATAGCTACAGATATTAACCGTAGCTGTTATAAAATTCAGGATATTGCTACGGATCCAACACTACTTTTAGCTACCAATAATATCCGTAGCTGTAGGTTTTTCTAGCTACAGAAAAATTTACTACGGATTATATCTGTAGCTATTTTAACTTATTGCTACGGATTAGATCCGCAGCCATAGGTTTTAGACCTATTGTTTCGAGACCTACTCGACGGTCTTGCCATGGACGTGGTACGGATTTAATCCGTAGCTATAGGTCTATGGCTACAGATTAAATCCGTAGCCTTTGCCCATTTTTCTGGTAGTGATATCAATAAAGTCCTCTTTGGATAATCATCGGGGTCTAATACACTATACACCATATTATCGCCCTATACTAGACGTACAACCGTGCAAGTGGAAGAGACCTCACTATCCGCCTGGCCAATAGTCAGCCAATATATATCTGGCACATCGATAGTGGACCTATTTACAAGTTGGTCATAGTCAACCTAGCAATTGCCCCCTACCCTCAGGCAGGTAATGCCACACCCCCTTCCAATTGACCACGACACAGTGGGAGACGCGGCCTCCTAGTATTCAGCCCTCATGTGCTCATGTATCCACTCGGTCTTGGCGTTGGAGCGTCTTTTGGTATCATCAGGTTTAAGGACTTTCACCCAAGGACATCCTTTACGTCCCACGTAAAGAGAAGATTTTCAGTGTCCAAACCTGCCATCCATGATGTGCCTGTGAAGGCTATGGCCCTGATGTCGTTAGGGTGTACAATATCATAATACACAATGCAAGATGCATGAGTCACACAATCCAGTTATGCATCAATCCAACGCATACAATGTGCTTATGCGGGACAACTTCACCTATCAGGGAGTCCCATAAACAACCTGCCCAATGACACATGCAATGGTCAATCATATCTCATAAAAAATATGTAGATGATGTGCATGGGCATGTATCATGATGCCATGCTATCACATACTCATAATTGGTATCGATAACCGGCTTATATATAAGGTAGGGTCCATAGATGGACAACCGATCTAAACCATAAAATAAGGATCGACCCTTAACTGTAGATATACCAAGTCCGATAGCACGGATTTGTCTGTCCACGACGATGATAAACTCTCCTCATATTAAGGTTGGGCCTAGATGGCCTACCTATAAACCTAAGGATTCGGAACAACTTTCCTTCACCATTCTATCATATAGCCCGCTAGATGCCCTAGGGGGCCCAAATAAGTCCTAGATGAACTTCAAGATTAAAAGGAAATATTCCTACAAGCAACCAATGGGGGTCCAACATCTTGGGTTATCCCAATACGAATAGATGGACCACGCAAACATCAATGTGGCCCAATGATTTGGGTTAACCAACTTAGGGAATGATGAGAATGGGCCTGTTTCGAACAAGAAACAAATGCATTCAATTTAGGGAAAATTATCTTATTCGAACATAATAAAGAGCGTATATGAAGAACGGTCATTGTTTTATTCATACTGAGTTCATTTACATCCTTTAATGTCCCTTGATTCTAAGATAAATCATTTAAAATACATAAATTGAAATTAGCAAAGTTCGAATGTTGAATCTCGAATTCGGTAGCATTTCGACAGTTGCTTCGGTCATCTCCTTGGGAGGAATGTTGTGTTGATTTGATCATTCGATTTTTTCCTTTTTGGGCTTGTGCCTAATGCAAAAGGAGAGCTTGGAACAACGAAAATCGAACTGGATGATTTTAGCAGCACTTTGACCCTTTTTATAATTGGCCATATGATGGCCTAGTTGCGCGACTCGCGCAACAAGTTGTTCATTATGCGGCCCGTGCAACCAATCTCTAGCTTCCCCTTCTCACTTTCAGTATTCCTTCAGAGCTCTGCTCTTCCAAAATTCTTCTCTCTTAAATGAGAGGGGGAGTAGGGTATTTATAAGTCTTCACACATGCGAACCCTCAATCTTTGTGCCATGGGGCCCACTTTGCATCAAATCTGACCATCGATAATAATCTATATCTGATCTTGATTGAGCGACCTGAGCAACGGGGAAATTAGTCGCGCGGCCCGTGCAATGGAGGAAATCCATTGCATGGTCGTATAATAAATAAAGTTGTTTACGCGGTCCGTGCAACCGATTACTAGTTGCACGACCCGTGCAATGGAGGAAATCCATTGCATGGTCGTATAATAAATAAAGTTGTTTACGCGGTCCGTGCAACCGATTACTAGTTGCACGACCCGCGCAACTACTGAACATGATGCTTCATCTTCTTCTTTCTTCCTTATTTTTCCAACTCCCTTTTGATCTTCTCCTTTTCAATCTTTCTTCATTATTTTATGCTCCAATAGATACCCCCTTGATCCTTTCTTTATTTATCGAAATCAAAGAATTAGGATTAACCTTTAAATTTCCTGGACTTCCTGAAGCTATTATGCGACCCGCGTGACGGATTCCCGAGTACCGTACTCAGCCCTATCCTCTATAAATAGTCGGTTGGATTTCATTTCTTCACTTCTCACTCTCCTGCGAAACTCTGCTTCTCTGATTCCTCCCCGTGCAACCAATATCAGTTGTGCGAACCGCCCAACGTCTTTACGTTCGCGCAAGGAATTCTTGTGTTGCACTGCCTGCGCAACTTAGGATCAGTTGTGCGACCCGCGCAACAGACACTTGGCCAATTTCTCAAACTTAGCCTAATTTCTGAACTTCTTCATTTCGCCATGGCCCGCACAAAAAGAACCTATATTCTTGTCAATCCTCCCACTGATTAGCCTTCCCATCAAGAATTTCCAAACCCTACCACATTTTTTCAAGCCGTGGAATATCAAGCGGCAGAATCTCCATCGTCTCTCGTTTAACCCTCGCGCAAGTGCTTTAAAACAACCGCTACGTGCCCTGCCTATATTAAGGAGCCAGTACTCCCCACCTTCGACTTCACTAAACATATCAATAAGCTGTCATCCCCCATTCATAGAGCCATTGCAATGGGGGATCTCGAAAGATCTCCCAAACATGGTCATCAATATGACTAGGAGCAGTGGCTGAAGTCAATGGTGCATCATCAGACCATCAGCCAGAAGTCTCCTACCAAGGAAGATACTCCACCCCATTCTTGACTGAGAAAGAATCACCGGAATAAGGATGAAGAATTTTTAAGAAAAAATCAAGGAGCACAACCGGAAGAAACTACACAATTCTTGGGAGTCAATCTGCACGATCGAGGGTGTCATAAAATTTAACAACCCTTACAAGCAAGGTATTTTGGTGATTCCAGTCAGCATCCATTGCCACCATTCTATGATAAATTACGAACCTAGGGATCATCTGGACGGAGAAAGATTAGCCTATTCAGAGTCTTGGTCGTTTAGAGAACTGAGGTTACTAGAAGGCATTCTGCAGTGAATAAAACTGCAACAGCAAATCGGTGATGTTCACTCCATGATTTTCCTCACCCCATCCTTTGAACCCCATAGCCTATATCCAACCTATTTTTACGAGATGCTCCAGCAGCGTTTCAGTGACCGTCGCCTTATCTGGAGTCCTGAAGAGTTCAGAACAAGAGGTCTCTTAACTCCCTTCAATTGTTACTTTGAATGGGCAATGACAATTCTCGCGAAGCATGCGTGGAGTTTGTCTAAGATTGACATCTATACAGCGATCGAAGCAACATCACATCCTTTTTATAAGGAATCCTCCATTCTGAATGCTTTTCTCAACTATTGGTGCCCTTCTACCAATTCTTTCCACCTTGTCGAATGTGAAATGAGTATTACGCTATGGGATATTCATAGGATCACTGGTCGCCGATAACCAGAAAATTCTTTAATGAATTTGTCCCCACCAACGATGAACCAACCTTCATCTCTTCGCCTGACCGTATCGCCTCCATTTCAAAAACAACCACTGAACTCTTTAAGGAGATGTCCAAGTTTTTGAATATCCACAAGATTCACCCTATGCAATGGCTAGCCCATTTCAACAGAGCTCTTCGATAATCTTCTTTCTTTTTAATTTAATATTTTTATTGCACCTTGATACATAATCTTGATTTCACTTACTTCTCCTTTTTTCCTCCAGGTTTAACGGTAACCCCTCGCGGGAGCTAGAACGTCTTCCTAGGAGCATGAAAGATCGCACTGAGTACTCTGTTTATGGGGAGCTTGTAGCTTTTATTGCTTATTGGTTGAGCATAGTTGTTTTTCCCAGTTCTAAATTAGCAGATGTCATCTGCCCCTCACTATTTTTGGTAACCAATGCTATGGCCGAAGGGGTCAAATACTCCCATGCTCCTCCTGCTTTATGCTCAATTTATAGAGGTTTCGGAGAGATCACTTCGCACATAAAAAGTCCCTCCATTGGCTCCACTTTCACCTATATGCCATGGCATTATTTCCTCGGCTGGCTTGGCGTTTATTTCCCTTGGACCTTTGAAATGCCAGAGAAAGCTTACATCCATCCTTCTTAGATTCCACTCTAGTTTTTCCAAAGAGAGCCATGGCGAAGTGGTCCTATGACTGGGTGAAAGATGTCAACTCCTCTGATGCTAAGATTAATTATTTTCATTTTTTTCTGCCTCGTTACATAATGGACACAGACAAGGCGGATATAAAATCACTCACTATAGGAAAAGGGGGATTCTTTCTGTCGATTAGATCATGCAGTCTCCCGTTCAGGGAGGGAACAGAATTCTGGAGAGAAATGTACTACCCTAGTCATTTTTCTCGCCAATTCAGCTTTGATCAAGCAGTTCCCGAAGATTGCAGGCTTGTAACTTGAAGAATGTGAAGTTATGGCACTGGCCCATTTAATTGAGCGATGGTTTGGAGCAACTGTTAGGCCGAGCTAATTCTTCTTTCATTATCCCGGGCTGCAACCGTATTCCTCGGGCTTCATATAACCATATGAGATGGTGAGTTCACCAGTCTTATTTGGTAAGGAAAGGTCTGCCAGTAGCTAAGCCCATCTGGCTTCCACCACCCAGACTTAAGGGTCGCACCATTGAAGAGGGAGTAGGCTTCATAGCGGAGACTAGTCATGCTCCTTTTACTGGTTGTCATTGCGTCAAAATATCTGTAGATGAACCTATCTGTGAGAAGAAGCCTGACAATACCCTTGAAGGGTGGATAGCTTATGGTGTCATTTGTGAATTTGAAAAAGTTCCTCTCCACTGTTCAAGAAGAGAAGAAGTCACAGAAGCTGCTTCCCCCATGCCAAAGAATGCTACCAATCTTCAAGACCAGCCAACCTCCTCTACTCATCTTCAACATCAATCGACCTCTTCTCCTGCCCCCAGGACTGTCCATCCTAGTCCCTCTTCACCAATGACATGATCTCGAACTAGTGCCCAAGCTTCTCCCTAAGAACGAACTGTTACTTCTGCTTCTCCGGTCTTAGCCAGCACAAATCCTCAATCGGAAAGCAACCAGTCTCTTCTTTCTAAAGGGAAACAGGCTGTTATTGAAGAATCCAGTGAAGGAGACTCGGAAAGTGAAGGTGCAACTTCTTCATCTAGAAATATTGTTTCTGATGAACATGAGGTGGAAGAAGAGAATCGAGACAATGACTATGAAGAGGGGGAAGTTAATATTAGCGGTGAAGATATCATTGTAGAAGATGTTCCTACTGATGAAGGACATATCCTTCCGACCTCCGAGGTTGTTCCTGCAAAGACCTCAACCATAGCGGGGGAAGAAGAGGACAAACCCCTAGATTATGAGGAATATGGTTATTCGCCATCCAGGACATTCTCGTTGTATATATTTTTTTACTTATTTGCTTTCATTCTTTTCTCCTTTCTTCCCTTACGTATTTTATTTTAGGTGATCATGTTGTTAATACGGAAGCAGATAACACTTCTCCCATAGATTTACCTCCCGTCATACCAGTAGCCTCACCGAGATTCTCTTTGCCTCCACGGGCAGTGGCACGTAAAATTGCTTTTTCGGTGGAATCAACTGATCTACCAACTCCCACCACCATTGATTCGAGTACTGAAGCTAGGGCTCCATCTTTTGCTGAGATGGTGGAACCCAATTCCCCCTCTTGTTAGGGAGACGCAACTTCTTACTATTCCGGTACTAGTAGAAGGTATATCATTTTCTTCTTTCACACTTTCCATATCATCTACATTTATATTTTTGTTATAACTCTATATTTCTTATTTCTTAATAGGGATTGTTCCTCAAAGTGGCACGGAAAGTTCTGGTTCTATTGGGACTTCATCAAATGTGTTATCACTTGAGAAGATTTCTCCATATAAGTTGGCGTTGATCAGGAATTCCATATCAGCTATTGTCGAGATGTTCAAAGATCCTAATCAATGGTCAGATCTGGTTGTCGCTTTAAATGTTTTGGACAATGCTACACGGATGGCTAAAGTCAATGTTTTTTCGGTGCGCGATGCTCTCCTAAGATTCCATAATTCAATGACTGTTCTGTCATCAGCTAAAACTGCGATTGTCCCGCTTGAAATTTTGGAGTACAGGAAGCAGCTTGCATACTCTAAGGAGAAAATTTCTCAGATTGCTCCCATTGTCTCTCGTTACGACCAAGAACAACTATCTTTGCGAGAGCAACTGAAGACTTTTGTTGATAACAAGATGACTATTCAAAATCATATCACTCTTTTTAAGCAAGAGATTAATCAATTGGAGAAGTAAGGTCGCAGGAAAAGATGCAATGTAGCCTTCATTCCGTGGACGCCGAAAGATCTAAGTTGACTAAGAATGAAGAACTAATTGCCTCCTTGGAAGAAAAGCTAGCTGGTATCCCGAATCCTGCCAGAATCATTTCAAATGCCAGACTGGAACATGCGGCTGCTCAAGTTAATCTTCAAGAAAATTTGTAATAATACTTAGCAGCATTAGGCATTACAAGAGAACTATGAGATGTAAAACTTTGATATATATATATATATATTCTTTTGTTACTACAAGTACTCTTGGAATTGCAAGTTATACAAGTATTTCATGATATTCTTGATAATGGTACTCTTATCCTATTTATGTGATGTTCTGATCAATGTATTATGCTTCTTCTCTAATTTTTATTCTTTTATAACTTGTTAGTAAGGAATTTCCTATATGATTTTATCTTAATTGGCAGCACTAAGTTTTAGTTTAATCATATAATCACACACAATTTATCCTCTTGAGTAGTGGAGCCACGTAGTTTTTTAGACTCTTGAGTAATGGAGTCGGAGCTCACGTGATGGTCTCTGTAACTCTTAGGAGTTCACTGGACTTCTCACATCTTGGTGAGTTCACAAACCGCGATCCATCAGAGGGGCCCAGTGAAGCTACTGGGGCCGTGAACTCAGTTGGATTTATGCACAGGGTTGGCTGCAGTAACTCTCTAGAGTTCACGGGCTCACAAGGCAACCTTTGGGGTACCAAATCTAGGGCTGCCAGTCCATCAATGAGTAGGTTTAGGCCATTCCTCATGAGTTAATACTGAAATCAAGCTAGAGATCTATGGGGTCTTACGCATGGTTGCCCTATCTATGGACATGACCAAAGAGCTCACATTGCAGCCCGCGTTTTCTTCACCTGTAAGGTCGGACCCATTCAAGGGAGGGCATTTTCATCCGTTCCCTGTGACGCTGTCAGAAATCTATACAGACAGCATTGGTCTCATGCGTGACTGGCTGTTGAGGACTTTTTAGCCTTTTAGGGCTTTTAGTCACTGGCTCCGTCCGCTACCTGCATGGGTCTACATATGATGGCCTTCACGGACTTTTCAGGGCCACTAGCTTCTCACTGCTACCCGAATGGCAAACATGATAGGTCTTATGCATAGTTGGCCATTTTTTAACACCTTGGCTAGGTTGCCTTAAAAGATAATAGTAGGTGGTCATTGTTGTCTCAAGAATGATAGACATCTCTGATGACTGAGATTAATACGTCACCACTTATGCTAATATCTTTAACAATATTCATGTGTTGTTCACAATATATCAGCTTGGTGACGATACCAATTTCAACAAAATTTTGTAGAACTTACTTAATGATGATAACGATGGTCACTTTCCTTTTGTAATACTTGTTGGTACATAGTCTTAATGCGTTCGCAAATTTATTCTTTATTCATTCATCTAATAGTACATAGTCGTGGTCTTGCTTATTCTTGCCCCCTTTTGATACAAAATCATTATTCTGATAATATTATAGATCAAAATCAGTAGTATCTTTGGGGACGATATCTTTTAATGAAGCAAGCATTGACCGGTATACTGATACCTTGTCCATCTTGATCTACGATTCTGTACGCTCCATTGGAGTATACTTCTTTTATTATGTACGGCCCGTCCCATTTGGGCTTAAATTTGCCCCCAGTTATGTGGGTGACAACTATCGGTCTTTTCAACATCAGTATCATATCCCCTTTTTTGAAAGAGCAATACTTAACTCGTTTATCAAAGGCAACCGATATCCTTGCCTGATATGATTGCAATCGCTGTTGGGCTGTCAGGTGTTTCTCATCGAACAAATTCAGTTCATTCAGCCTTATTTTTATATTTTCATCATCTGTAATTGACTGATGTACTGCCACTCTGAGTGACATAACTTGTATTTCGATTAGGATTATCACTTCTACACCATAAACCAACGAGTACGGTGTTACTCTTGTTGTTGTCCAGTAGGTAGTTCTATATGCCCACAATGCTTCTTACAACCTCTCGTCCCAATCTCGCTTGTTTCCTGTCACCATTTTCTTCAGTATCTTGATTATCGTTTTATTAAATACCTCTGCTAACCCGTTGGCCGATGGATAGTAAGGTGTTGAAAACGAATGATGAATGGTGAATTTCTAACATAACTTTTTCATGCCTCTGTTTTTAAAAGGAGTGCCATTATTTGTGACAATTTTCTTCAGGATACAATGGCGGTATATGATTGCGTGTCAGATGAAATTGACTACATCTTTCTCCTTAACACTGCATAATGCAACTGCTTTTGTCCACTTAGAAAATAATCCATCGCTGCCAAAATATACTATTTTCCTTTGGATGAATACAGATTTATAGGACCAATAACGTCAAGTCCCCAGGCAGAGAAGTGCCAAAAGGCGACTGACTGATGCAGGTCTTCTAGAGGAATGTGTATAATATCTCCATGAATTTGATATTCATGACACCGCTTCGCATAATCTATCGCATCTTTGAACATGGTAGGCCAATAATACCCCATTTGATGTGTCCGATGGAATAAATTTCAACCAGCTTGATGTGCCCCACATCTCCACAGTGCGCCTCTCACAACATCTGGCCTACTTCCTGTTCATCTAGGGAACGTATTAGCATCCCATTGTAAGATTTTTTATACAGTACTTCGCTACATATGATGAATCTACTTGATCTTTGCTTGATTTATTGTCTCTATGCCGAGTCTTCTCACAAAATATCATATTTAAGATAATCTAGAAAGGCTGATGCTAATCATCTGTTGTTACCTCTAAACATGATATAGGAAGTGCTTCAACATTTTCATTAATGACCTCTGAAGATGGTAAAAATCTCCTTTCTTCTATATTCACCTAGAGAGGACTTCGATTTGGGCAGGACAGAGTTGCTGCTAGGCTGGCCAAAGCATCTACTTTTGCATTTTTGGACTGCGGTATATGATTGATTTTGACATGACAGAACTGTTCTAATAACTGTTGCGCTTTCTAGCGGTATGGCAAGAGCTTTTGTTTTCTTATCTCAAATTCAGTCGTCAATTGATTTATGATCAATTTAGAATCCTCGAAAATATGCAGCATTTTTATTTTCATTTCCTAAGCATTTCCATTCCAATGATGAGAGCTTTATATTCGGCTTCATTATTTGTACATGCAGTTCCCAATGTGAAGGAGTAAGGTAACAAGTCACCCTGAGGTGTGATAAAAATGACTCTTTCCCCCGCTCTTGACACTCGAGAAGCACCATCGAAGTACATTTGCCATGGGCTTTGCGACTCGGCCAACTTAACCTGTTCATCGAGAAAATCATCACTAATGGTCTCGCACTCTGCTACAGGGTGTGCTGCAAGGAAGTCTACCACTGTTTGCCGCTTTACTGCTTTTGCTGGTTCATAAGTAATATTATATTCCGAAAGTAGCAGCATCCATTTGGCCAATCTCCCAGATAACATCGGTCTTGACATCAAAAACTTTATGCAGTCTACTCTTGATATCAAAGTTATGTCATGAGAGAGACAATAATGTCTCAATTTCTGCACCGCAAATATCAGCGACAGACATTCTTTCTTGATTGGAGAGTAGTTGCATTCCGCGCCCATCAAAGTTCTGCTTAAATAAAAAAGAGCGGTCTCTTTCCTAGATTCATTCACCTATGCCAACAAAGCTCCTAAAGAATTCTCGGCTGTAGATATGTACAAAATCAGTGGCTTCCCTTTTATTGGATCTGTCAATACCGGTGGCTGTTTTAGTAATTCCTTTATCGAATCGAACGCGTTCTGACAGGCTTGCTCCCATACAAACTTTGTGCCTTTCTTCATCAAATGAGAAAATAGTTGACATCTCCCTACAAGATTTGAAATGAAACAGTCGATTCTTCGGAAAGAATCGGCTACTGTAGCAATAGTGTAGCCAGCTTTAGGGAGTTTCGTGAAGCGGTGGATAACATGGGGCTTATTGATGCGGGCTTCGTCGAAAATAGTTTCACGTGGTGCAATAATAGATCTGGGACTGTGAGAGCTTGGACTCGCCTTGATCACCTCCTTTACAATGGAGCCTGGATTCACTCTTTTCCTCACTTTTCAGTCAAGCATCTGCCGAGAGTGAATTCGGACCACACCCCCATCCTTGTATCTTTCCCGGCTGCCACTCCCTCGGCCCCGCGTCCTTTCCGCTTCCAGCAGATGTGGCTCCTCCACGAGTCCTTCCACCAGTCGGTCGCTGTAGCCTGGGCCGACTCCCTGTCATGCCAGCCGCTGGTTAATTTGATGTTGAAGCTCAAGAAGGTTAAACAGACGCTTAGAACCTGGAACAGCGGAGTCTTTGGGGACGTTTTTCAGAATGTCCTTCGAGCTGAGCAGGAGCTCTCCTATATTGAAGCTTGCGCTCAGGCTGACCCTCAGATCACGACGGCTGCCATTGTGGAAGCTAAGCTTAAGCTTTCTAAGATGGAGCTGGCGGAAGAGGTTTTCTGGAAACAGAAATCCCGTGTCTCATGGCTGCAAGAAGGAGATAAGAACACGAGGTTTTTTCACCTCGCCGCCAATGAGAGGGTGCGTCACCTGGATATCTTTGAGCTTCGTTTGGCTGATGGTAGCAGCCTGACGGACCAGCCTTCGATTCAGAGGGAAGCAATCTCCTTCCTTCAGTCTCTCCACTCAGCTGACCCCGCCTCGCTCCCATTCCCCTCCTCGGACCCTATTTTCGACCTTATCCTGCCTCTAGTGACTGATGGCGACAATGCTGCTTTACTTACTTCCCCTTCTCTGGATGAGGTCCAGGCTGCGATTTTGAAAATGCCTAAGGATGGGGTGCCCGGCCCAGATGGTTTCTCGGCAGCTTTCTTCTCAGGTTGCTGGTCTATAATCAGCATAGATGTTCATGCTGCGGTTGTGGAATTCTTTTCCTATGCTGTTCTTCCTAGAGCCTTCTCTGCTACGCTTATTTGCCTGCTCCCGAAGAAAGTCGGGGCTATTTCTCTCTCTGACTTTAGACCTATAAGCCTATGTAATGTGGTGTATAAAATTTTTGCCAATGTTCTTCCTAACAGATTGAATTCTCTCCTCCCTAAGCTGGTTTCACAGGAGCAGGGGGCTTTTATTAAAGGTTGCTTTATTGCAGAAAACATCGCGCTGGCCTAGGAGCTTTTCAGAGATGTTGATAGAAAGGTTCATGGGGGAAATATTATCTTAAAGCTGGACATGGAGAAGGCCTACGATAGGGTCAACTGGCAGTTTCTCAAGCATGTATTGTGGCATTTTGGTTTTGATGAGAGGTGGATTAATCTCCTTGAGGCCTGTTGGAATGACAACTGGTTCTCAGTCCTAGTGAATGGTTCGAGCTGCGGTTTCTTCCACTCGACTCGGGGTCTTCGGCAAGGGGATCCTCTGTCCCCTTCCCTCTTTATTCTGGCTGCAGAAGTCCTCAGTAGGGGCCTTCACAACCTTGTATCGAGGGGGCATTGCATTCCATATAAGTTGAAGCATGGGTGCTACCAGATATCTCATCTCCTCTTCGCTGACGACTCCATCCTATTTCTCAACGATTCTAAAACGTCTCTTCTAACAGTGACGGCGTTCCTCTCCCAGTTCTAAGCTATTTCTAGGTAGAAGATCAATTTGAGAAAGTGCACATTCTATTGCTCTGTTAGGCTCTCTCCCTCTAGGATTCGAAGGATTGAGAATATCCTTAGGGTGTCAAAAGCCATCAACAACCTGTATTACCTAGGCGTCCCCATCATAAAAGGGAAGAGTAGATGCTCCTTTTTTGCGCCCCTTTTGGCCAAGTTAGCGACCAGGATTAGCGGTTGGCGGTTTAAGATCCTATCGCAGGCCGGGAGGCTGATCTTAATCAAACATGTCCTCAACGGTATCATCATTCACTCCCTCGATGCCACATTGGTCCCAATTTGGGTCCTCACTTCCATGGAAAAAAAAGTTCTCGAATTTTTTCTGGGGGTACTCTGACGATAGGAAGAAATGTCATTGGCGGAATTGGAAGTCCATATCTAGACCGGTGCTTGAAGGAGGCCTTGGCATTAGGAGAATCAAAGAGGTGATGTGATCTCTGCACTTGAAGCTAGCTTGGGGATTTAGGCATGGGCGAAGCAATAGTTTGTGGGGCGCGCTTATGCATTCTAAATACCAGTAGATTAGGTCTGGTGCACATGCTGTTACTCCTCATCTTGCCTCCCCTCTCTGGAAATCTCTTTGCAAGTTGTTCCCTACTCTGGACCGGCATACGCAGCTCTTCATTGGTCGGGGAGACTGTAGTATGTGGCACACTAACTGGACTGGCCTTGGGCCGTTACACACCCATCCTTCCATCATTATTCCGGACGGTGTTAGGGAGGCTCAAGTGGCAGATTATATTGACCATAATGGCCTAAAGCAGATTTTGCCTTCGGCGATCCCGCAATGGCTGATCCTCCTCATCTCCCAGGGGGGCTATTGCACATCCAATAGTGACGACAGGTTCTTATGGCCCTTCGAGTCCTCAGGCAGATTTTCAGTTAAAAGCTCCTGGAACCTTCTCCGTCAGGCGGACCCTTCCTTTCCCTGGTTAAGTTCATTTGGCATGCGTCCATTCCCTCCAAAATCTCATTATTCACTTGGATATTGCTGAATCAGACCCTTCCCACTGACTCTCGCATCCAGAGAAAGGGAGTTAATCTGGCTTCCAGGTGTATGTGTTGCCCGCCCAATCTCAGCCACGACCCTCAAGTGGAGACCATCTCCCACCTTTTTCTGCATGGAGAGATGGCCTCTTTTGTGTAGAAAGCAGTCGCCACCATGTTTGGTCTCCCCTTGTTTCACCACACCTCTATTCAGCAGCAACTGATTTGGTGGTGGACTCGGCCCCTGCCTCGTAAGATTTCTTCCATTCAGTTTCGCATCACGCCTGCTTTCACCATGTGGGAGATTTGGAGAGCGAGAAATGGTGTCAGGTGTGAGGGACATTCGCCCTCCCCACCCAGCATTGCCTCAAGCATTAGATGGTGGCTAACATTGATTAGCCCCCTTTCTTCGGGATCGAGGCTCTCTCAGCTGCAGGCCAACCCCGATGTACCTTCTTCTTGCCGGTCTCCTTCGCCCTCCTGCAGACACATGGTCGTCAAATGGTTAAGACCGTGTGTGGGTTCAGCCAAGCTAAATGTCGATGGCTCCTCCCTCTCTAATCCCGGCTTGGTGGGTGGTGAAGGGATTTGTCAGGATCACTCCGGGGGGACTACTTTTCGCGTTCTCCCATGGATACGGGTCAGCCTCTAATAACATTGCAGAGCTGCGGGCTCTGCATGATGGTCTGAAATGCTGCATTGATCTTGGCTATCTTAACGTCGTCATTGAATCTGACTCCGAGTGGGCCGTCCAATGTTTGAAGAATCGCTCCTCCCCTTCCTGGAAATGGAATTATTGGCTCATTAGAATCCGTTCGCTTTTCGCCAAGGGATCTTTTTCGCTGTGTCACATTCTCTGTGAAGCTAACGATCTAGCAGATAGTCTAGTGAAGCTGGGAAGTAAGCAGCAAACTGATAGCCTCTTCTCCACTTTGTCCTCTCTCACACGATTCATTAGAGGGCAGATTCTCCTGGACAGAACAAGGCTGGGTTCACTTAGACAGGTCCAATGAGGCTTAGGCCCTCCTTCTAGGGAATTAGTAGGAATGTTCTGTTGCAGTTCCCTCGGTTCTCCTTGGTTATGTAGTTTTCCTTTTTGCTTTGTGGATATATGATAGGAGTGGTCCCCAAAATTTTTGTGGGGACCCTCCCGAATGGGTGTAATATTCAGCATTTTCAATGGAAAAAAATGTTTGGTTTAAAAAATAAAAATAAAAAATACTCGAGCTGTTTTGTAGGTTGCAAGGGGAGATTTCATTGTATTCTTTAATCATATGTGAAGGTATGCCATCAGTGCACTTTCAGTTAACTCTTATGTTGGGTTGTGCCAATCAATGATATCTACTTGCATAATTTAATATTTTCAACTAATAACCAGGATACTGTTACTGAAAGTGATCAGTTCAGGTGCACCATCTATCCTTATAATTTATATATTGAATTAATAGATAAAGTATTCAGCATAAAGAAAAAAAACAAATTGGAGAATATGGTTGTAGGACTTCATATATTGTCTGTTTTTTTTTTTTTTTTTTTCAGCATCGGACAATTTATACCACTACAACGGGAGCGCATGAATGTTCTGAATTCCTACGTCCGCCAATTTTTGGTGGGATGGATCATTGTACTGAACATTGTTCTTGATACTGATATGCTTGGTTTTCTTCTAGATTTTCTTGATGGTAACTGTGCCGTAGTGACATTTAACAAGCTCCTTTAAGCTATATCTTATATCGACTTGAATTTACGTGCTAACTCATAGGGCATCAAATGTTCAAGTTTGTTCAACATGTTAAGTGATTCTAGCCATGAAACACAGCAATAGTCTGATTCTGCAATTTTTGAATTTCTCCAGGAGATTAAAAAAACTCTCCAGTAAGACTTCAATTCTCCATCTAGGGCAGTTCTTATATCTTATATAAGAAACTTGACGATTTTTCTTCCTTACAAGACATTATCAAAACAATATTTTCCCATTTTTTATTTTTTATTTTGGTTTCCCCTTATAAGAAACATGATGAATGCAGTAACTCCTTGAAGAAAAATGGTGTACTTCCCCTGGTAATTCATGGCTTTCTCTAATTAAGAGAAAATTTACTAGCAATGGTGGAGCTATTTTCAGATATCATTTCATTTACTAATATAATATAACCTAATAACTTTATATAAGAATACCAACCTAATAGCCGTATTTAGTGTTAGAGCGCAAATGAGAGGAATGATCAAAGGCGCCCTTGTGAAAGTTGGCATCGTGGATAAGCTCTCAAAACTTATAGCTCAAGATCCTACTAGAGACCACAAATGCCTTCTCAAAGTAGCAAATGAGGGATGAAAATTTTGGTTCCAAATGGAAACACATCTAATTGACTAGGGGTTTTAGTATTCCTAATGTTATTGAAGCCGGTTCTCATTCTACCAATTGCTGCAAATATCCAAATGAATTAGTGATTCTGCGATAGTCTTGCTCCATGATAAACTTTAGATATTTGGCCTTTCATTATAATGTTTGTTTTGAGAAGTGACTTGTATTAGGTAAAAGCTACTATGACCCTCAAATCTAGCGGCTTAAACGCAATATACCAGTATCACTTGTGGTGAGGTTGGTGATCACAGGTGCTCTAACATCTCACTAATTCATTTGGTTAGGATCAAGCAACCAACAGCTTAGTGCTAATTTAAGTGTACATCTACTTCAACTGGATAACCAATTGTGGTCCTCATTTATCAAAAGCCATGTAAAGGTGTATTGCCCCTCATGAGACCATCTTCCGTTGGCTTCATTAGAGGTCCCCCAAGAATGATCACCACCACTTCATTACCTCATAGTAATAGTCCTTTTTTTTCTTCTTTTATTTATTCATTTTTTTTCTTTTAAAGTTTTGATTACTGAATGTGAGTCCATGGATTTTGTATGGAACATGTAAACATATGCATTAAATCATGAAAAGTATGGTGTAGGCAAAATGTTATAGATGGAATATGTAAGCTTGTATGACTACAAAGCTTTGTGGTTGCATTAGATGCAAATTGTTGTAAATTTCTTTACGGCTACCTTTGAATGGCCCTGTTATGTGGTTCTGATTCTCACTATTTACTCAATCGCTATCTTAACAAGCACCTTTGCATTGTTCTGGTTCTTTTAGCTTTTCTACTTTTCACAAGACTAATTATTTCTTTTCTCATTCAAGCCTATGGAAGAGCATAACTGCTCTATCTTTCACTATATTTGATTCCTGCACTATTAGTTCATAGACAAGACCTCTTGAAAAGGTAACATTGTCTTTTTGCAATTGTCCAATTTTTATTTTTCCTTGAACAGGGATTACCCTGCTTTCTAATTTTACAATAGACTAGCTGTTTATTTCTATACCTCTTTTCAGTTGATTTTTTGGATATGAATCTAAATTTAAATTATATATATATATATCCAAAGGTCAAGTGGCATACAAGTGTCAAGTTAAACTGTCCAAATTATTAGTACCCAGTGTAAATTTATCATGAACAAAAAATTAATCCTATTTGATTATTTGCTTATCGGATTGGTGGACATTTATTGGATGGTTAAAAATGAAGTCTCCAACAGTACTATTTTGGCAAACAAGTGTCTGCGAATCAGATATTAGGATTGTTCAACCAATCCGACCTTGGAATTGTGACTTGGCAACAGTGAACTGCACAATATACTCGGTTTTGGTTTATTTGAGTAAATATATGTCATTTGTATAATTTATAGGTGCATGTGCCCGCTATCAGGCCTCATCCTCAAACTGAGCATCATATGACTCGTTATTAAATTTGATGGTAGCTACACTAATCCCATAGAGATGTATATGAGAATGAAGCTGTCCATGAGGTGGGTCCCACCATGTAGATGCCTTCGCCTGAGAAAAGGCTGGTGCAATCATCAGGCTGGCTATACTTTCTTTTAGCAATCACACTACAAGAAAGTAGGCCTTTAGCCTCAGTTGAAAAAATGGAGGTTAAATGTGTTTTTTAGCCTCAGTTGTTATGGAATTGAGGCTAAAAGTTCATTTTTCGCCTCAGTTGCTATGGAACTGAGGCTAAAAGTCTACTTTTTAGCCTCAGTTGCATAGGAACCGAGGTGAAAGGTTTATTTTTTAGCCTCAGTTGCATAGGAAACGAGGCGAAAGGTCTACATTTTAGCCTCAGTTGCATAGGAACTGAGGCGAAAGGTCTACTTTTTAGCCTCAGTTGCATAGGAACCGAGGCGAAAGGTCTACTTTTTAGCCTCAATTGCATAGGAACCGAGGCGAAAGGTCTACTTTTTAGCCTCACTTGCATAGGAACCGAGGTGAAAAGTTTACATTTTAGCCTCAGTTGCATAGGAACCGAGGGAAAAGGTCTAATTTGTAGCCTCAGTTGCTTAAGAACCGAGGTGAAAAATCTACTTTTTAGCCTTAGTTGCATAAGAACCGAGGCGAAAGGTCTAATTTGTAGCCTCAATTGCATAGGAACCGAGGTGAAAAATCTACTTTTTAGCCTTAGTTGCATAGGAACCGAAGCGAAAGGTCTAATTTGTAGCCTCAGTTGGATAGGAGCCGAGGTAAAAAAATTTACTTTTAAGCCTCAATTGCATAGGAACCGAGGTGAAAGGTCTAATTTGTAGCCTTAGTTGCATAGGAACCGAGGTAAAAAATCTACTCTTTAGCCTCAGTTGCATAGGAACCGAGGCAAAAAGTCTACTTTTTAGCCTCAATTGCATAGGAACCGAGGCAAAAGGTCTACTTTTTAGCCTCAGTTGCATAGGAACCAAGGCGAAAGGTCTACTTTTTAACCACAGTTGCATAAGAACCAAGGTGAAAGGTCTACTTTTCAACCTCAGTTCCATAGGAGCCAAGGCGAAAGGTCTAATTTTTAGCCTCAGTTGCATAGGAACCAAGGCGAAAGGTCTACCTTTTAGCCTTAGTTGCATAGGAACCGAGGCGAAAGGTCTACTTTTTAACCTCAGTTGCATAGGAACTGAGGCGAAAAGTCTACCTTTTAGCCTCAGTTGAATAAGAACCGAGGCAAAAAGTCTACATTTTAGCCTCAGATGCATAGTAGTCGAGGCCAAAAGTCTACTTTTTAGCCTCTGTTGCATAAGAACCGAGGCAAAAAGTCTACATGTAAGAATATTAAAAAAAAAATCGAGAATATTGAAACAATTAATAATTTTTAAAATTTTTGACAATTGTGAAAAAATTGAGAATTTTGGAAAAAAATGGAGACAATTGGGAAAAAATTGAGAATTTTGAAAAAAAAAATGAGAGTTTTGAAAAAGATTTGAATTTTGAATTTTTTAAAATTTTGAGAACTTTTAAAAAATTAAGAATTTTTTTTTGAAAAATTAAGAATAAAAAATGATAATTATGAAAAAGTATGATTTTTTTTGTAATTGAGAATTTTTAAAAAAAAAATTAAGAATTTTGAATTTTTTTTAAATTTTTGAAAAAAAATAAGAATTTTGAACTTGAGAATCTTGAAAAAAATTGGAAATTTTTTAAAAATTGATAAATTTCAAATAATTGAAAATTTTGAAAAAAAAATTAAAAAAATTGAAATGAAATCAGACTTTTTATCCTCGATTGCATAGGAATCGAAGCCAAACATCTACTTTTTAGTCTCAATAGCATTGGAACCGAGGCCAAAAGTCTAATTCCGAAATATAAATTCGCAGGCGGGCTGCTTTTTGCCCCGACTCCTTTTCTCACTCGCTGTGCGAGCGAGTGAGAGAGAACTTCGTTCTCTTTCTAGAGTTTTTCCTTGGGATTTTCACACCTCAATCGTCCCTCCTTTTTTTGCATAGAAAACCCTAGCTCCGGCTTCTCTTCCTATACTGAGATTCTCCAACGCTGCCGCCTGGCGCAAATTCCGCCGAAGCAGCTAAAGCAGAACCCTTCCATGGCAGTGGAATCCGTTGCTCCGACTACAAGAGACCTCCCACTGGAGGTCTTCGGGACGGAGACTCCGCCAGAAAAGCCCCGGGGTCGGGTTCTCCCATCCAGATGTTCAGCAGATGGCGATGCTAGAGCTCGGACCCTCTCGAGCATAATGCAGAAACTATCCAAGGGAGATGAACTTGAAAGCTCGCATGATCAGTATGAATTTTCATTTCTTTAGTCGGTGATAGGGTTTCTGCTTTGAGATGATTGTAGATTTAGCGTTTCTGAAGGTTTGTGATTGTTTATGGGGATTCATACATGCTGTTGAATTCGAATTTGAGTACGGATTACAGAAATAGGAATTCGTTTTAAATCTAGATTGTTAATATTGTTAGTTTGTTCACGTCAATTTGATAGCACCGATTTGGGATACGTCTGTTCTCACTGAAAACATGGAGGGCAAAATCGACTGGCCTCTAGAACGGTCCAAGGCCTATTTCTTATTATAAAATAAATAGGCCAATATAGAGTGAGCTCTGTTCAGTCCAAATCAGATAGTTAGGTTTTTTTGAATAACTATTTTCTTAGAGATCCTCTGCTTAGAGTGAATTTGGAGAAAAATGTGGCTTTAAAGCAGGATGCAGCCCACGGTAGCATTTCAAATCCCAACTGTATATTTGGAGTGGATCCCCGTCAAGCCTCATTTGTTTCAGAGAAGAAAAAACCCGTGTTTCTTTCTAAGAAATGGAGAAATCTTCTTTGCAGGTGTAATGCTTACACAGAATTCTATGTCCAAAAGGGCATTGGCTATCTAATTGATGAGGACTCAATTGAGGAATATGAAAAGGTGGCAAAGGAAAAGAGGAAGGAGAAATTAGAGCAACGGGAAGGAGTGGAGTTAAATTTTCTCAACAAACTTGGTCATGTCCAAAAGATTAAGATTCTGAATGGCATTGCTGAGATGAAGAATAAGCTTAGGTCCTTCATGGTATGGGTTCTATGTTCCGAATTTTCTGTTTTTATATGTGATTCTGTCTGTAATTCTGAATTCTTATTTTAAAGGGGCTACTATAGGGGAGGGCCACAAATTTCATTTTCTTTCATCTGAAATTTCTTTTTTATCGGTTTATGGTTAAGAGTGCATTTGGTTGCATCAAATATCATGAAATTTCATGATTAGGTGCAATCAAATTCACAGCTAGTGAGAAAAGGGAAGTGCCATTTTTAGGTCTTCCATTTAATTAGTATTGAGAGTTTACAGAGTTTTAGGTCTACTACTGATAATGCAATCATATTGGTGCATGTCATAATCTCAACGAAGGGCTTCTTCTGTGCCAGAAAAAATGTTTATACCCATCCTGTATATAGATGATTATGCTTGAAGGTGCAAAGGCAACAACAGAAACTGTAGATGCTCTGAGGACAGGAGCATCAGCAATGAAGTCTATCCAGATCTCTTTGTAAGTTAAATCCTCACCATCAAAATTCTTAACATCCATATCACAAATAGTAACTGGCTATGGCATCTGATCTGAATTCTCTCTGTTATTTGTTCTTATCACACCAAATTCACCAAAAGCAAGACCAATCATTTTACCTCAGTATCTCGAAATATTCATGTATGCACCGTAGTTTTGTTGTTGCATATTGTTAAACATAGCTGGAGCAGTCTATATCCAGAAGAGCCATATGAGCTTGCTTTCAACATTACTTTCTCAGAAGGTAGTGTTGTTAGAAGGTAGAGCCTCTTCTTTTATTAGGTAACTCATGCATTTTGAGTCTTCCCTTTAATATACTGACAGCTCGTGTTGTGTTTTTTTTTTTTTTTTTGTCACAGTTATGATTGTTACAGACAAACCCTCTTGTGTGCCTTCAAGTCTTGTATCCTCCATCTCATGTTTTAGAACTTTTTAAATTGATATCTTCTTGGCTTATAGATGTTAGTAAAATATTCTTGGCATACATTACTATGGTAAACACCGAAACAATGAAAGAGATGAAACCCAAGCACTTGAAGATCCTCCTGCCTATGTGCACTAAAAAAAATGTTCTTCAGTAGTGTGCTGGAACTAGAAACAGTGTGAACCATGGTGCATCAATCAAATCATGTAATAGTCACCTTTGAATCTAATTTGAATATTAAAGAAATAAGTTTTTTGAAGAACTGTCTATCGCAAGGATGAAAAAACATGAAACTATGCAAATATGGGGTAAAATGATTTCTCTGCTCATGTAATTGTTTATGGGCTCAACTTGTAACCTGATAGTTTTGTTATTCTGTCAAAACATTGTTATAAAACCTTTGAATTTCTTCTCTTAATACTTTAACTTGAATGTCGGCTTAGGAAATATCCATGAGCCTTTTGTAGCCTGTCTTTACCTCTTGCATGCTCCATGATTTTCCTTGTTCAGCTTTCCTATTCATTTATAGAGGAATGCTTCAATCTAAAATAGATGAGCTAGGACTCAAATCATTCACTTCTTCTTCTTATCCTACTTATTTTATCTTTGGAGAGGTATCAAGACCCAGTATACATGATGATTGTTTTCTTGAAGGAGCTATGGCCAGATGTGAAGGACTCAAATTTATTTCAGGTTTGCAGCGTTCCCTCTAAAAATTTAATTAAATGTGTCACCTGATGTTCAGGTTTCCATCTCCTTTTATTGTTAAATGATCCAGCAACTGAAGTATAGAAGCCTCAGAAGAACCAGCTCCTACTACCAACATCACCCAGCTAACTAGTACAGAAGATAGACTCTGTTGCAAGTTCTATTATCAATATTATTTCCACTCTTTAAGTTATGAACATAAAGAACATCATTGTTGTTATTTTCTGCAAATTTATTTATTTATTTATTATATATTTGTGGATCTTTTTTTGACTGGATTAAGTGGGCCTGGGTTGTATTATTAGAGTGGTTCTTTCACCTGCAACATTATAAATAAAGTGGTGTAGAGGGATCTTTCTACACTTTTTCTTTTGCTTTAACACACTAGGTTCTAGCAGTTCATATGATGAAAAATAAGGATTGCTTACAACTATTCTATACAAAAAAAGATTTTGAATTAAGTTCTTGTGTGCTTTATACATTTATATTTGTACGCATTACTGATTCACTTGCAATCGTTTTTTTCCCCAATGGTGAAAGTGGGAAGAAAAAACATTTTATGTGTTACCAACTCATTTGTTTTTACATGGAAAAAGCGGGCAAAGAATCTTGGTGGAGAGTCTCCTGATCGGGCAACATTGTTCATAACGACCCATCGGAAGAAAGATGGGAGTGTTGTGAACGAGGAGTTGGTTCATGGTATTATATGTAGAAATTTATCAATCATTGACATCTCAGTTCTTTGTCGAACTCACCTTGTTCCTACATTGTTCTCATTTTTGTTCTATAGTGCATTATATATATATATATATATATTGGTTATGTAATCCATTTACTTTGATGGAAATTTTTTGAGCTGAATGTTTGTATGATTTAGTTAGTCAAATATAATGAATTTATTGTATGTTTGTTGTGAAAACTCAATTTGTAGGTGTCAGGCCCTTAATACTTCAGCACTTAAAATTGCATGTGGACTGGGTTGTTTTTTTGACTTTGGATGACACCTGTAATGTGTATGGCACAAGCATGGATGAATTTTTTTTGGAGTTTTCTTTTAAAAAAAAAAAAAAAAAAAAAAAAACTGTTGGGAGGGTTACTGTGGTGGTCTGAGCTGCCTTATCAATGTTTGTTTTGCTGCATTTTTGCAGGAAGAACATAGAGCTAGGGATCTATTTTATGCCCTTTGGGTTCCTGACCTTTTCATGAAAAGGGTGAACAGCAATGGGGAGTGGTCATTGTTTTGCCCAAATGAGGCTCCAAGTTTATCTGATTGTTGGGGTGAGGAATTTGAAGAACTGTACACTAGATATGAAAGAGAGGTAAGCTTGACCGGAGCTTGAAGTTTGAAAATTTTGGTACTTTCATTCAATGAAAATGTTACAAATTGTCTTTATATTTGTTGGACTCAGGGCAAGGCAAAAAGAGTTGTTCAGGCATAGAGCCTATGATTTAAAATTCTGAAATCACAGATAGAAACTGGAACACCGTATAAGCTTTTCAAGGTATTTTACTAAGTAAACAAAAGATCCTCCATAATCATTTAAATCCCATGGTTGTGTGGTTTTGATGTTGATTTGTTTATTTAGGACACTTGCAATAGTTCACAAACTGTTGTGCCTACTATTGCTCTTGCAGTAGTTGGAGAGCGGAGGATATTTTTAAGTCC
Source organism: Magnolia sinica (assembly GCF_029962835.1). Lineage (NCBI taxonomy): Eukaryota > Viridiplantae > Streptophyta > Magnoliopsida > Magnoliales > Magnoliaceae > Magnolia > Magnolia sinica. The sequence continues at coordinate 57,582,582 of NC_080590.1, read as the reverse complement.
TGGAGTAGGTTGTGTCGGCCTTGCTACACAGCTAGAACTAGGATATCGCCAAGCAAGGGATTCCGTGCGTGCCAACAATGGTATAAAGGTTCTTTTGCATCTTCTCTAGCCTAGGATATTTACACCTCCAGCTTCTCTCGACTACCTACGCGCTCTAACATGCCAAGTACTGATTGGTTTATCCAGAGACAATACAATTGCACACATATTAACAAAGCTTCAGGTGAGCGACAATTGTATCTTTTGATGATCTTAGTTAATGCAGCTTACTCGGTCACGAATTAAAGTTTTGTGTATAGTTTTTCTAACAGTATGTTGTTGTGTTTGCATTGTCTACTTTGTGTAGTGTGACTTGCATCCTAATATGGGCCACATATAATCAAAATCCTTCCTATCCTCAGTGCAAGCATCTGTTTTAGTTTCTCAGTGTTCATCAATCACCAGATGGAAGGTATATGGTGGCCCTGTTTATAAATATCTTTCAATATTTACCAACTCCTAAACTCGATACTAATAACAAACCCATGTTGATTGAGAAGGTGCTCCTATCAATTTTAGAGTTGTTCTTCTCCAAGTTTCTGAACTTGCCTGATGTAAATAGGAGGTTGAGGAAGACCATCTCCATCCTCTCAAGCGACCAGCCTCCCTGCCCTCAGCTGTATCTGTACAGCATAGCTGACAAGGTCATTCCAGCTAGGTCGGCAGAGTCTTTTATTCAGGAGCAGAAGAAATCTGGGAGAAAGGTATGGTGAATCATACCTAGGCCAAAATGGGACTAACCAAGATATGTTTTCTGAATAGTTCTTTACTTTTTTCAATTGCATTATTAATATAGCTACACTTTCTATTTCTTGTTATGGCTACTACATCAATTTGCAGGTGAAACCGAATGCAATGGTTAAGGACACAACTTTCTTGGGGGCATCGCTCTCTGATCATCTCAAACCTGACTTCAATCCTCTTATCATGAAGAAACCCCAAACTGAAACTAATACAAAATTGGATTAGTCCCATCTTGTATGTAAGTGGTTGGTCAATCATTTGTTGTCTTGCTCAGGCCTTGACAAATGAATGGGCTAGGTTGCAGGGCCTGCTATGCATCCATACACATCTATCTGCATTTCCTTTCTTATTTGAGAGTTTTATTTCATGTCTTGCAGCCAGCAGGCTAGAGCTACCTGTTGAGGTTGCAGGGGCCTGCTACGCACAATTCAAATGGAGAATGCTGGTAGAGGCAATGATGACGTTGGCCTGGAAGCAGCAGAAGATGGACGAGCAATGTTATCTCAGGGTCCGCCAAGCACGGCAGCACTGGTGATGACGGGCGCGACCATGACTTTGTATTATTTGTGGAACCTAATGTTGTGTAACAGTTTGATTGATTTAAAGTAGTTAAACTTTAAATAGACTGTTGTTAACTGTTTTGTTGGTATTGTGGCCTTCATGATTGATTGTTTCATGAGTGGATTGAATAAATATTTTTTTAAAAAAAAAACATTTTTAGCCTCAATTTGTAACTGAGGCTTGAATTTAGCCTCGGTCATTGATAACCAAGGCTGAAAATCTCGTGGTTAAAGACTTTAGCCTCGATTGTTGAGAACCGAGGTTAAAAATAGATTTAGCTTCGGTTGGAGGCAATTAAGGCTAAAATTTGGATTTAGTCTCAGTTGAAAACAATGGAGGCTAAAATTTTGATTTAGCCTCATTTCGAGAAAATTGAAGCTAAAAAGGTTTTTGGCCTCACTTGAAGAACCGAGGCTATAAAAGTCATTTTAGCCTCGGTTGCTAAAACTGAGGCTAAAGCCTTTAGCCATAGGGGGTTTCAACCTCGGTTTGGATAACTGAGGCAAAACTGAGGCTAAAGGCTTTAGCCTCAGTTTTTAACCTTTTTAGCCACAGTTTTGAACCGAGGCTAAAACCCCCTTTTCTTGTAGTGTCAATTGGTTCTGTACATTTTGGCCCACCTAATAAGTGGACTGGCCTACTTTTGGAGCCATCACAACACGTGTACACATAGGGGGAACCTGATGGATGGTTTAGTTCTCTCACATATGTGCCACATTCACATGTGGAGGCATGCCCGAATGGTTATGTGCATGTGCGAATACCAAACTTTTTAGTAGAATGATAGACAATTGGTTCTGTGTGATTTGTTAATGTATTCAAATTACATGGATTCCATTGCTTTTTGATATTCTGTGTGGAAAATTATGTAGTTTCTTTGTTTATTGATGATCAATCTTGTGCTACATGGTTATACCTGCTAAGATTTTATATATATATATATATATATATATATATATATATATATATATATATATATAGTTTATTCAGTTTTTTTATTTTTTATTTTTTATTTCTTTATTTTTTTCTAAAGTAATTTAAGATACTAAGTATATCATTCAATTTTCTTTTTTAATAAATCTTTTGGTTTTTCATTTTTGGCAGATCCTTTGTATATTGCTTATCACAATGAGGAATGGAGAGTTCCTGTCCATGATGACAAGTATCACTCTCTCTCTCACATATATTTGTAAGATTGGAGTGAGACCGATTGGGCATTTCAATGTGTTGCAAGATGTTGTTTGAATTGCTTATCCTAACAGGTGCACAAGTTGGGATGGAGTGGACTTCTATCTTGAGAAAATGCCATGATTTTAGGTAGTTATTATTACAATGGAAAGTTTTAAAAAAAAAATAAAAGAGATAGAGAATGAACTCATGGAAAGAAAATGTTCTTTGTTATCAGGGTTGCTTTTGCTAGGTTTGATGTAGAGATCTTCAACAACTTCACGGAAAGACAAATAGCATTAGTGGTGACAGATTTATAAGGTGAAGTGATGTGGAAGAAGGGTGTTAATCACTCCATATGTTCATATTCTATTATTCTTTATTTGTGTTAGCTTATTTGGGTGTATGGGTTTGTAAGCCATGAACTCTTTATCTGTATTAGATTGGATGAGTTGATCAATCAGGGCATGAACTAAAAATGGCAAGAGACCATTATTATAAATATATATTTTTTGAAAAAATAGGATTTAGCTGCGAATATTAGCCGTAGCTCTAGTACTGGAAACCGTAGCTATTGTTAACTTTAACATATTGCTACGGATTTCGTTCTTAGCTACAAATATTATCCATGGCTATATGTACATTTCACTACAGAAATTATGGCTACGGATTATATTCGTAGCCATTAGTATCTATAGCTATAGATTTAAATCGTAGCTATATATTTTAGACCTATAGCTATGGTACCAATTGCTATGGTTGTACTACGGATGATAACCGTATCCATATATCTTTTTATTCCTAGCCTTTTCCCCTTTTTTTGGTAGTGGAATCATACACTTTTCGGTACCTTCTGCGGGGTGCCTAACATTTTTAACAGAAATCGAATTGAGCGAGCACGTACACTCCCAAATAAACAAAACTCTAAGAGCCAGAAATCTATGTTAACGTGACTGCGTTGTTGCTACAAATCCAACAGTACCCCCGCACGTTGATGCGAGCACCTGAACCCAAGTTACAACGTGAAGAATAATTTCGTTCATCTGTGCAAGGAACTCTAAAATCTTAAAATAGTGTTATAAATTCTACCTTTTTCTAAAACAATCGTGATCTCATTAAGCCTCTTAATCAAGATTTAATGGTATTATAATATAGTTATAAACTAGATTAACTCATCATTATTACTTTTTAATAAAGTTATGGAATATTTTTCCATAAAGTCAAAGAATCTTCTTGATTTAAGGAGAGAGTGCCACCTCATTTGTTATAAAAAATGGTTATTTTATTTTATTTATTAACTATACTTAATAACCTTGAGAAATGTATGAAGTTATGAAAAGATAACTTTATTTAGCCTAATAAAGAGATATAAAGCAAAAGTCAACTAAATCCCTTAAATTAAGGGGAGAATGCCAATACAACTTTTTTAAATATAATTAGCCATGATTTAAGAATAATTAAGGTCCCATAAGTATACTCAATTAGCTTAAACCAAGGCTTAGATTAAGCTTAATAAAGACCATGCACCGAAAGTAAATTTTCTTTTCCATAATTTTAGGGGAATAAGAGTTTTGTCCCCCACTTTTCTAGAAAATGAATCTCATGTGTTATGAGAGTTTCATTAGCATCCTTAAGTTAAGGATTAGTAAGACCAATTGTTCACTCCCTAAGTATAAGGTTGTGATGTAGTAATAAATTCGGTGAGACCGAGGTCGAATCCCAAGGGACTAATACCTGTACGTACTCTGAAACTAGGTAGAATTAGAACTAGACTAAGATGAAATCTAAATTGATTATAATTTGAGGAATAATGGTGAAATAATTATCTAAAACTTAAAGAATTCAGGGAAGGAAAACTAGGGATTCAGAGGATCCACTTGTAGAGATCAGGGAGATCTACGGTCAATTCATGAACTCAACTGGACTTCGAGTCCCATCTTCATCCAGTTGGAAGATATAACCTGCAAATCAAATCTAAACGTCTTTTGATCTAGTTTTAGAGAGATAAGATAGGTGTAAATTGGAATGGATTCCATCACAAAACCATGCTCATGAGACAAAGCAAACAATAGAATTAAACCAATTCACAGTCAATCTGAGTGATGTATGAACAGTAGGAAGGGTGTCGTCATCTAACCATGCCCAGGAGACGATGGTGAACAATAGGACTTCCTAACTACATAATCACAACAAGAGAACAATAATACTTAAAGCCATCACAGATCTATTGTAATTTTAGTCACAACAAACCATTAAAAACTAGAAATATTTTTATTTTTCAAAACTAGAATCAACATAGTTCATGGCATGAATCAAAGTCGTAGAATCAGTCCCATCACGCCACAAGCTTCACCTCTTAGCCCTAGCTAAGAGGTTTAGCCCGGCATGAGTGGGATAAATCTCTCAAAAATCATAAAAACAAACAAATAATAAAACTCTTAAACAATTCTCTCTCTCTCTCTCACGTTAGAATCCTCTCCTCTCTCTTTCTCCTCTCTCTTTATAGCTGTCTTGGACGGTGGAGAAGTCGGCTGGAGGAGAGACATCACGCAATCAACGTGCATGCGTAAGTTGGCTGTCATAAAGAAACTTGCTTAAACCCTATTTACATAGCCAAAATGACAACCATAAATTTCCCACTTTCCTTTCTAATTGGTGGGTAATCTTTTAATCTGCACCATTCACATTGTTAGCCATAGGTTGATCCTTTGATGGGTCATCTTTCTGTCTCTGATAGTCCCATATTTCAGCGTTCAATCAGCTAGTTAAGACTCTATTTTTACCAGCAGATGGACTCTTGTTACTTCTTGTGTTTGATTTGTTTCTTTGGATGGTTAGGATTGTCGCTCACTGATCCCTGGCCCACCAAGATCCTTGTGCGGAGCTGCTATAAAAATGTTGCAGAAACTTGTTTACGCAGCTGCAAAGATTGCGCAGCTACAAAGATTACGCAACTGCAAAGATTATGCAACCAGCTGTCTTACGTAACCGGAACGGCTGGAATCCTGTTGGCTTGGTTCGTGCACAACGATGTATTTCCAAAAAGGTAAACGTCCCTACGGATGGTTCTAAATGACCTAACAGATGGACGTTGTGGATTGTCTGGACATCCACTCACAGTGGCCCACAACTCCTCTAAACCACTGCTGTCCCTTATTCTCATAATGCAGAGGCTCTCCTTTGGCTGAGAACTGTGTGTTCGTACGTGCACCCCAACATGTGATATTTTCATGGTTTTAATCTTTGGTAAACCATTTGCATGATGGATGGTTTGGATCGTCCACGTGGATCACAATGGTGGCCCACAGCGATCCGCAAGATGGCCTCCTGCGTCAGTTGCGGCAGCAGGAAAATGGAGCTTTCCGTTTTTGGCTGGGAGTCAAGTCAGCGCACGCTGACCGACTCCCCAGATTCAGTGCACCTTCTATATGATGGACGGATCGGATTGATCATATGGGACATGATGATGGCCCACCGGCTTCCGCAAAAGACTCCATGCAAACCGTTTGCGTTATAAGGAAACGGCAGTTGCCGTTTGGATATGGGTCCAAGCCATGTTGACCGATGTGGAGTTGCCGTGCACAGCGCGTGCACTTATGCACGGTGCACACACCACTCAGGTGGGATCCACTTTGATGTTTATGGGAAATCTAATCCATCTACCCGTCTTGTATCCTAATGTAATGGGTTGAAACCAATTTTAAAGCATATCCACATAGCATGTGGGCCCCAATTTGATAATTTATGGGCTGATATGACTGTTGGCCCATTTCCACAAGGATCCAGGAGCTAAAATTTTATGTGTACAGTTCATTTTTGATCCTCAGGCTATGTATAAAGTTTGGAGCCGATCAGATGGTGGGAACCCTACGATCTTGCATTATGGACGTCTTTCAGGCCTGTTTAAAGTGAGTGGCTGGAATTTCTCTGATCTCCGGTGTGTAAATCCTCTATCTTGGTCCCATGGAGTCCTGTCCAATGCCTTGGTGATGTTTGAGCACTAAATCCATGCCTTTAGCATCCTTTTCAATCCATGCTCGTCAATTCTCCTTGCAACATAAACACGGTTAAAATAGCTCATTAAAACATTATCATGTTCATAATTCAGGTAATAACTGGGGTCTAATATGCAATATTTGACCCTCAACACAACCCCCAACCAGCATTTTGGTAGTCCCGAGCAAAGCATGCGAAAAAAATAAATTGAGAATTACAAGACAATTTCTATAAACTCGAGTGATTTATGAAAAATAATTCAGATACTAGAATTCTAAGATTCATGAATGTTGGGCATTATTTTCTCCTGGTCTCAACCGCACGATAAACTTCATTGTCAAGTTCAAAGTATTAATCCATCAATCAGAGAAATTCTAAACATTGAGTTCCATCGGTGTATAGTGTAATCTCGACTTATCATCATTAAAATTCACTTCTCTATTTCAAGATATCATTGGTAACCACAAGAGAATTCATGATAACCAAAACCTAAACCAAAACTTGATTCATTCTTCCAGCTTTTGATGATTTTCACACTATGTCAACTTTTTAAGAGTAAAGCCAAGGAAGGGAAACGAATCCTCACCTATAGGGAGCAGACCCATGGTGAAGACTAGTCGCCCAACTTTTCCCACATGTCAACCATGGGGAATCGAATCTACACCTATAGGGAGCAAACCTATGGTGAAGTTCGTTCGCCTAACCCTTTCCGCAGGCAGCTATCTTGTAGCTGGGTATTTTCTTCTTTTTCTTTCATTCTTCTTATTAAACATGATGGACAAATTCCCAGGTTGGTTCCTTCCATGCTTAATGATCACCAAGTTACATGTCAATATTGAACTGAAACCTTAATGTGCAAGCAAGATGTGTCTTGTGAAATCATGACTCAATCAATGTCTAAAACCTCTAATTATGGATTAATAGTTCGAACGTAACTGTGAAATCTAACAAATAGCTGAATCCAAGAGTCATAAATTTCCAACATCACTTATCTTGTAATTCTAAATCCAAGATGGTCGTCAAAATCACTTCGAATTCATACGAAATTCCAGAAAAATTTAAAATTTTTCACAATTTTCGCGCTTAAGACCAAGAAAACACTGATTAGGAGACCTAATCTCCCACCCCCAACCTAAAATCTATATTGTCCTCAATGTAAAAGATATATGAGCATGTAATGCACATGGGATAATGAAAGTAAACGAGAAGTGATGGGAAGATAATACCCGGATGAAGGAATCAAGAAGCTTTTCCACAAAGATCTCAGCATGAAAGCAAGTCAGCACAAGAGAAAAACCAACAAAAGCAACTATCCTAAAACAATGTAGAAAGCAAATTAACCTAGAACAACATAAAGCAAACTACCCTAGTCCTATGAAAACAGGAAACCTATCTATACCTCCATCAGACTAGGAGATCAATCCTGGTAAACAGGATCAGTCAGAGGCATGGACATGTCCTCTGCGTCGAATTTCTCGACAAATGGCTTTAGTCGATGACCATTTACTTTGAACTCCTTGCAATTGTCGGGATTTCTTATCTCGACGGCCCCATGACAATATGCAGTGATCATAGTAAAAGGGCCGGTCCAACGAGATCGAAGCTTACCTGGAAAGAGATGTAATCGAGAATTATACAAAAGGACTTTCTGACCAGGCATGAATGATTTTCGTAGAATATGTTGGTCATGAAACGCCTTCATCTTGTCCTTGTAAATTCTCGAGTTCTCGTATGCGTCATTCCGGATTTCTTCGAGTTCATTCAACTGAAGTTTACATAGCGAGCTAGCGTTGTCAAGATTGAAATTCAATTTTTTGATCGCCCAGTAGGCTTTATGTTCCAACTCCACAGGTAAGTGGTAGGCCTTCCCATAAACAAGTCTAAAGGGAGATATTCCAATAGGGGTTTTAAATGCAGTACGGTAAGCCCATAAGGCATCGGTCAATCGGATTGACCAATCCTTACGGTCAGGGATAACCATTTTCTCCAAAATGTGTTTGATCTCCCTATTAGAAATCTCAACTTGCCCACTTGTCTGTGGGTGATAGGGGTGCTCACCTTATGAGAGATACCGTATTTCTTCATTAAACTCTCGAATGACCTATTACAAAAGTGTGAGCCTCCATCAGTAATGATAGCTCGAGGTATTCCGAATTGGGAAAGGATGTTCTCTTTAGGAATTTAATGACCGTACGATAGTTATTATTTCGACACAGAATCGCTTCAACCCATTTAGTGACATAGTCTACAGCGAGTAAAATATATAGATTTCCAAAAGATTGGGGGAATGGTCCCATGAAATCAATGCCCCAGCAATCAAATGCCTCAATGATAAGAATGAGATTCAAGGGCATCATATTTTGACGAGACAACACTCCCAATTTCTGACAATGCTCACAACCTTTGCAAAACTCATGAGTGTCCCTGAACATAGTGAGCCAATAAAAACCACACTGCAAAATCTTGGTCGTGGTCTTTTTAGTAGAAAAGTGACCACCACAGGCCTGTGAGTGACAAAAGGAGATGACACTCTGATGCTCATCGTCTGGCACACATCTCCTCAAGATTTGGTCTGGGCAATATTTAAACAAATATGGATCATCTCAAAAAAAGTTACGTACCTTGGTAAAGAATTTCTTCTTATCTTGTACAGTCCAATGTGTCGGTATGGAACCTGTGGCAAGATAATTAGCGATATCAGCAAACCAAGGTGAATGGGAGACTTTGAACAGTTGTTCATCAGGGAACATATCATTGATATGGGTCGCCTCAAGGGAATCAGAGGTATTAAGGTGAGAAAGGTGATCGGCCACTACGTTCTCTACTCCCTTTTTATCTTTAATTTTCAAATCAAATTCTTGAAGTAGAAGGATCCATCTTATCAGGTGAGGCTTCGAATCATTCTTAGAAAGAAGATACTTGAGTGCCACATGATCTGTGTAGATAATGATCTTGGATCCGATCAGGTAGGACCTAAATTTGTCCAAGGCGAACATTACGGCTAAGAGTTCCTTTTCCGTAGTCGAGTAATTCACTTGGGGAGGATTTAGAGTCCTACTCGCATAATGAATGACGTAAGGCCTCTTATCTTTTCTCTGACCTAGAACTGCTCCAAGAGCATAATCAGAAGCGTTGCACATAAGCTCAAAAGGAAGGCTCCAGTCGGGTGGTTGTATGATGGGTGCACTAGTCAACATGCCCTTAAGCTTAGTGAAGCTTCCTGACATAGCTCAGTCCACTCGTATGGTGTATCCTTTTGAAGTATATTACATAAAGGATGAGAGATGAGACTAATGTCCTTTATGAATCTTCTATAAAACCCAGTGTGTCCTAAGAAGGATCGCACGTCCCGTATGTTCTTGGGTGGAGGTAGGTTAGAGATAAGATCAATTTTTACCTTATCCACCTCGATTCCTTTGGACGAGATAATGTCCAAGGACAATTCTCTTATGAACCATGAAATGATACTTCTCCCAATTAAGTACCAAGTTCTTTTCTTCACATCTTTTCAGCACACTTTTAAGACTCTCTAAGCACTTGTTGAAAGATGAACCAAAAACAGAGAAATCGTCCTTAAAGACCTCTAGATATTTTCTCACCATATCAGAAAAGATACTCATCATGCATCGTTGAAAGGTGGCAGGGGCATTACATAATCCGAATGACATCCTTCTGTAGGTAAAGGTGCCATAGGGACATGTAAATGTGGTTTTTTCCTGGTCCTCAGGGGCGATTTCAATCTGATTATAGCCCGAATACCCATCAAGGAAACAGTAATAGGAATGACCAGCTAGCCTTTCCAAGATTTGATCAATGAAGGGCAAAGGAAAGTAGTCCTTCCTCGTGACGGTATTCAGCTTCCTGTAGTCAATGTACATTCTCCAACCAGTAGTAACTCTAGTTAGCACGAGTTCATTATTAGCATTGGCTACGATGGTGATCCTGAACTTCTTAGGAACCACTTGAGTTGGACTCACCCATTGACTATCGGATGTGGGGTATATGATACCCACATCCAATAGTTTAAGAACCTCGGCCTTAACCACTTCCCTCATGTTTGGATTTAGTCTACATTGTGATTACCGAGCGGTCTTCGCATTATCCTCAAGATATATGTGGTAAGTACAAATCGAGGGGTTGATTCCCTTGAGGTCTGCTATTGTCCATCCAAGGGCTCCCTTATGCTCAATGAGAGTAGATATGAGCATACTCTCCTGTTCTTTTTCCAGATGGGCAGAGATCACCACCGAGTATGTCTCATCTTGACCTAATATGTGTATTTCAAATCAGAGGGCAAAGGTTTTAAGTCAAGCTTCGGTGGCTTGAGGTTAGACGGTAGAGGCACTACATCAGTTTGTAGCAATTCTTCAAATTGTGGCGTCCACTGGTTAACTTCAAGTACCGGTGCAGTATCAAGCAAGGCACATGTCTCCCTAATCATGTCATCATCAAAATCATGGGAGTGAGCCAGGCACATCTCTAGAGGGTCAGAGTATAAGGTCAGAGGTGTCGTATCTTCCACTAAAGACTCAATCATGTTAATGTCGTGGAAATCGTCATCATCCTCTAAGTTTCTGCCATTATTGAAAAAGATGTTTGACTCCACGTCATATTCCCAAAAGACATAGTCATGACACCATTCTTGCAATTGATAATTGCGTTTGAAGTGGCAAGGAATGGGTGACCAAGAATGATGGGAATATGAGTGCTCATGTTATTGATGGGTTCGGTGTCCAGAATGATAAAATCTACAGGGTAGTAAAATCTATCAACTTGGACCAACACATCCTCAATTATCCCTCTTGGTACACGAACAGAGAGATCAGCAAGTTGTAGTGTGGTTATGGTGGGTTTTAATTCCCCCAAACCTAACTTTCTGTATACCGAGTAGGGAATCAGATTGATGCTCGCTCCTAAGTGAAGAAGTGCATGATCAATTCGATGGTCCCCAATTACACATGATATGGTTAGGCTACCAGGATCTTTGAATTTCTGTGGCACATCTTGCTTTAAGATGGCACTCACTTTCTCGGTCAAGAAGATCTTCTTTTGAATACTCTGTTGTCGTTTGGTCGTACATAAGTCTTTTAGGAATTTGACATATAAAGGTATCTATTTTACGACATCAAGTAGAGGAATGTTGACTTTCACTTGTTTCAACACCTCTAGGATATCCTGAGAGTTCAAGAGAGGTTTTGGTGCGACCAACCGTTGGGGAAATGAAGCAACTGGCTTTTCTAGAAGTTTCAGTTTTAATTTTTGTGGGGCATCACTAGATCCATCATTGTTGTCCTCTTCTGGTTCTTGAGGCTTTTCTGGGCTAACCGGAAGGGTTTTATCAATGATCTTCCCACTCCTAAGAGTGGTAATGGATCTAGCGTGCTCCATTTGATTTGAAGAGCTGGGATTACTTATCTCGTATTGCGGTTTAGGATTGGGGAGCGGTTGTATAACAAGCATCCCCTTTTCTATAACCGTCATATGTGAATCCATCTTTTGCATAAAATCTCGCATTACCTGGGTCAGCTCTTGTATGGAATTTTGAACCAGTTCTTCTTGACGTTTTCCCTGATTTGGATTTTGATTAAAGAAACCTTGAGGGGTAGCAGTTTGTCCATTTCTCCAACTAAATTTTGGATGATTTTTCCAACCAGGATTGTACGTATTAGAAGTCAGTCCATTGAAAGGTCTTTAATAAGTATTTACGGCATTGGATTGTTCATTCAACACTTCTCGAAAGCCGGGTATTGTAGGACAATTTTCAGTTGTATGAATGTTGCAATCATAGATGACGCAAACGCTTTCATTAACCTTATCCTTCTTTCCTTCCATGGCCTCAAATTTTCTTATGAGCGTAGTCATTTTATACTTGAGATCATCCTCTTCTTTCAAGAGATACAATCCACCTTTCTCCTTAGATTGAGTCAGCCTAGATGTGATGTTCGATTTTGGGTAATAGTCCCATGATTGTGTTTTTTCAGCAAGACTATCGAGGTAATCCCATACCTCATCGACATTTTTATTAATGAATTCTCCATTACACATTGTCTCGACCATTTGGCGCATGGAAGATGTCAGTCCATCGTAGAAAAAATTTGTAATGCGCCACGTTTCAAAGCCGTGTTGTGGGCATGAACTGACCAAATCCTTGAACCTTTCCCAACATTGGTAAAATGTTTCATCGTCTTTTTGGGTGAAGTTCATGATTGCTTTTCTAAGGGTAATCATTTTATGATGTGGAAAAAATTTCTTTATAAATTCCCTCTGCATAGCATTCCATGTGCCAATGGATCTAGGACGCAATGAATATAACCACGTCTTAGCCTTCTCCTTCAAGGAAAAAGGAAAGAGTTTCAACCTGACTGTGTCCTCAGACACGTTTTGAAACTATAAAGTAGCTATGTTCTCATCTAACTCTTTCAAATGTAGATATGGTTCTTCATATTCAAGCCCATGGAACTTAGGAAGGAGTTGGATAACCCCTGGCTTGATGTCCATATGTCCTGTATGTTCAGAAAAAATCATGCATAAGGGCATATTCACCCCCGCTGGTTGTAAATAATCTCGTAAAGTACGAGGCGGGGGTGCTTGATGCACCTCATTCTCATCCTAAATGTCCTCCACCCTAGGTTGGGATAAAAGAGGTTGGTTTTCAGCCATCACTTCAATTAACTCAGGGGATTTCGAGTGGTGTTTAATCCTGCGATGGATAGTTAACCCCTTAACCAATCCTCCTTCAGTTAAGAGACGTCGAGTGTTGTCACAGGCCCACTTGGGCATGAAACACTCACAACCCTCAATCAAATTCGAAACCTAATCCTAAGAAAGGAAAAGAAAATCTAGAAAGAAAGAGAGGGTTGGAAAGAAGTTACCAAATTGGAGTCCCTAAGTTAAAAACCTGCAAAAGAAAACAAAACATGTCAGTTTCTAAAGAGAAGGTCTAAAATTAGAAAATCCTTAAAAAGAAAGATATAAGTAAATTAGTTTCTAAAAGAAGAAATTCCTAAAAGAAAATGAATATTTAAAATAAATTAGAAAAGTCTTAAACTAGAAAGTAAGTTACTAAAAAAGATCTGAAAAATAGAAAGTAGAGAAAGCTTACCGAATTAGAAATTTCTATCTTAAAAGCCTACAAAATAGGAAGGATAGTTTCTAAAAAAATCTATAAGTAGAAAATTTCTAAAAATAAATTAGGAAACAAAGTTAGATTCTAAAAGAGTTAGAATTAGAAATTTGTTAAAAAAAAATGAATCCCAATTTAGAAATAGCAAGGAAGAAATTAAGAAAGAAATTACCAATTTAGAAACCTATCTCAGAATCCTACAAAACAGGAAAGTTGGGTTAGTTTCTAAAAAGGAAAAAGAAAAAACTTTCTAAAATAAATGAAAGCCTAAAAATAGAAAATTTCTAAAAATAGAAAGTTAGTTTCTAAAAAGGAAATTTAGAATAAGAAAGTTTCTAAAACTAAAATCCTAATTCTAAAAATAGAAAAAGTAGAGAAATTAGAAAGGAATTACCAAATTAGAAGTTTATGTCAAGATCCTACAAAACAGGAAACAAGTTAGTTCTAGAAATCAAATAGAAATAAAAATCTAAAACTAAAGTTAGTAAAATCTTAATCTTAAACTATTCTAAAACTAATTAATTTCAAAGAATCGTAACCGTCAATCCCCGGAAACGGTGTCAAAAACTTGTTCACTCCCCAAGTATAGGGTTGTGATGTAGTAATAAACTCGGTGAGATCGAGGTCGAATCCCAAGGGATTGATACCTGTACGTTCTCTGAAACTAGGTAGAATTAGAACTAGACTAAGATGAAATCTAAATTGATTATAATTTGAGGAATAATGGTGAAATAATTATCTAAAACTTAAAGAATTCAGGGAAGGGAAACTAGGGATTCAGAGGATCCACTTGTAGAGATCAGGGAAATCTACGGTCAATTCATGAACTCAACTGGACTTCGAGTCCCATCTTCATCCAGTTGGAAGATATAACTTGCAAATCAAATCTGAACGTCTTTTGATCTAGTTTTAGAGAGATAAGATTGGTGTAAATTGGAATAGATTCCATCACAAAACCATGCCCATGAGACAAAGCAAACAATAGAATTAAACTAATTCACAGTCAATCTAAGTGATGTATGAACAGTAGGAAGGGTGCCGTCATCTAACCATGCCCAGGAGACGATGGTGAACAACAGGACTTCCTAACTGCGTAATCACAACAAGAGAACATGAATAGTTAAAGCCATCGTAAATCTATTGTAATTTCAGTCACAACAAACCATTAAAAACTAGAAATATTCTTATTATTCAAAACTAGAATCAACATAGTTCATGGCATGAATCAAAGTCGTAAAATCAGTCCCATCACGCCACAAGCTTCACCTCTTAGCCCTAGCTAAGAGGTTTAGCCCGACATGAGTGGGATAAATCTCTCAAAAATCATAAAAACAAACAAATAATAAAACTCTTAAACAATTCTCTCTCTCTCTCTCTCTCTCTCTCTCTCTCTCTCTCTCTCTCACGTCAGAATCCTCTCCTCTCTCTTTCTCCTCTCTCTTTATAGCTGTCTTGGACGGTGGAGAAGTCGGCTAGAGGAGAGACATCACACAATCAACGTGCATGAGTAAGTTGGCTGTCATAAAGAAACTTGTTAAAACCCTGTTTACATAGCCAAAACGACAGCCAGAAATTGCCCACTTTCCTTTCTGATTGGCGGGTAATCTTTCAATCTGCACCATTCACATTGTTAGCCATAGGTTGATCCTTTGATGGGTCATCTTTCTGTCTCTGATAGTCCCATATTTCAGTGTTCAATCAGCCAGCCAAGACTCTGTTTTTACCAGCAGATGGACTCTTGTTGCTTCTTGTGCTTGATTTGTTTCTTTGGATGGTTCGAATTGTCGCTCACTGATCCCTGGCCCACTAAGATCCTTGTGCGGAGCTGCTATAAAAACGTTGCGGAAACTTGTTTACGCAGCTGCAAAGATTGCGCAGCTACAAAGATTACGCAACCAGCTGTCTTACGTAACCGGAACGGCTGGAATCCTGTTGGCTTGGTTCGTGCACAATGATGTATTTCCAAAAAGGGAAACGTCCCTATGGATGGTTCTGAATGACCTAACAGATGGACGTTGTGGATTGTCTGGACATCCACTCACAGTGGCCCACAACTCCTCTAAACCGCTACTGTCCCTTAATCTCGTAATGCAGAGGCTCTCCTTTGGCTGAGAATTGTGTGTTCATACGTGCACCCCAACATGTGATATTTTCATGGTTTTAATCTTCGATAAACCATTTGCATGATGGACGGTTTGGATTATCCACGTGGGTCACGATGGTGGCCCACAGTGATCCGCAAGATGGCCTCCTACGTCAGCTGCGGTAGCAGGAAAACGGAGCTTTCCGTTTTTGGCTGGGAGTCGAGTCAGCGCACGCTGATCGACTCCCCAGATTCGGTACACCTTCTGTATGATGGACGGATCAGATTGATCATATGGGCCATGATGATGGCCCACCGGCTTCCGCAAAAGACTCCATGCAAACCATTTGCGTTATAGGGAAACGGCAGTTGCCGTTTTGGATACGGGTCCAAGCCATGTTGACTGATGTGGAGTTGTCGTGCATAGCGCGTGCACTTGTGCACAGTGCACACACCACTCAGGTGGGATCCACTTTGATGTTTATGGGAAATCTAATCCATCCACCCATCTTGTATCCTCATTTAATGGGTTGAAACCAATTTTGAAGCATATCCACATAGCATGTGGGCCCCAATTTGATAATTTGTGGGCTGATCTGACTGTTTGCCCATTTCCACAAGGATCTAGGATCTAAAATTTTATGTGTACGGTTCATTTATGGTCCTCAGGTCATGTATAGATTTTGGAACTGATCAGATGGTGGGAACCCTGTGATCTTGCATTATGGACATCTTTTAGTCCTGTTTAAAGTGAGTGGCTGGAATTTCTCTAATCTCTGGCGTGTAAATCCTCTATCTTGATCTTATGGAGTCCCGTCCAATGCCTTGATGATGCTTGAGCGTTAAATCCATGCCTTTAACATTCTTTTCAATCCATGCTCGTCAATTCTCCTTGCATCACAAACACGGTTAAAATAGCCCGTTAAAACATTATCATATTCGTAATTTAGGTAATAACTGGGGTTTAATATGCAGTATTTGACCCTCAACACTAATCACCCTTAAAATAAGGAGGTGATTGTATATACCCCTTAATTTAAAAACTCATTCCCTAATCACCTCCACCTCTATAAATAAGCATTCTCTAACCCAAATTTAGGCACCTTAGTGCCCAAATTTTAGCCCCTCCTTCCTGAGAGAGAGAGAGAGAGAGAGAGAGAGAGAGAGAGAGAGAGAGAGAGAATGGTGGTGGATCATGGAGATCCAAGCCATCCAACACTTAGGCCAAGGTGAGCACACCCCCTTGCACTTAATCTTTTATTTTATTTTTCTTATGATGTGGATGATGATAATCATTATCTTGATGTGATGATGGTGATGATGATATGTGATAATCAAGTCTTTTGGTCATATGTTTAGATTGGATCCCATCCTCAAGTTCTTTAACAAAATTTTCCGTTTGCTGGATTGATTCTTTTAAATAATTTATTATTGAAATACTTGGTTTTTTGAAAAATTTAAACCTTATTTGTTCACTTTTAATGACCATATCTATCCCTACCTGATTAACACCAAAGGGTTTAATCATGGTTAGTAATGTAGTTCTTAAAATCAAAATTTATTTTAAATCTTTAGTAAGAATAAAATTAGCTTTTAAACGAGTTTCCTACCTCAAAAATGAGAATTAGGGATTTTAAATTCTATTTGGCAATATTTACTAGTCACACCACTCACTTTTTGAGAAATCATCTCAAAGTACCTTGAAGGAACTAATCCCCAATGGATACAATCCATATCTTCTCCTAAGTTTATTAACCCTATTATTTTAAAAATAAAATCTCTTATCTTAATTGTGAAATGAGAATACCACTTTGAATTCGTATCTTTTCTATTACGTTGATGAATTCTTCATTTGCTTAAAACTCTTCTTTAGAATCAACTCCTTTTTGGGGATGGAGAGACTAACCTAATTCTGCATTTGTATTCTTTATACTTAAAGTTTAAAATTTATCTCATTTATCTCACCCTTTAGATTCTGAATAGTTGTTGGAGATGATAAGTTTTCCCCTTGAGTTATTTTAAAGACTTCATGAAATTGGTAGGGTTCTTCTTAATTTATTAATTAATTAATTTTATTTATTTTATTTTTTATTTTGCCAATTCTTTTCTCTATTCTAATGAGGTTTTGTTTGATTTAACAATTTTAATAAATACTCTTAATGTTTCCTAACTAAAGGAATTTCATCTACTTTTCCTTAAAGCTGGGTGTGAAGCCTTCTTGTTTAGATAGTCTTCAAAATTCATTTCTTCAGTTTTAGTACAATTAGTGGAACCTCCACAGCATTAATATTCTGAACTTTGCTCCTGCTTTTGATAAGTTTCAATTAGAAACTGCGAAAATACCTAAAGATGAATCAAGCTAAGTACATACAATTGCCCAACTAAGTTAAAACAAGAACAATATGAATTTACATGGAAAAAACCTCTCGGGAAAAAAAATCACAGCATAAAGCTACCGGTATTGTACTATGAAAATAGAAATTACAAGAGATAAGATTTTACTGATTCGAACAAGCTCACATGCACATCAAAGTAGGGCCTTCTCTCTTCCCACACACACATACACACATACTCTCTCTCTCTCTCTCTCTCTCTCTCTCTCTCTCTCTCTCTCTCTCTTTCTCTCTCCCAAATTCCGATTACACTTGATATATATATATATATATATATATATATATATATATATATATATATATATATATATATATATATATAGTGTTACAACCAATATAAGAAACAACTAACACACTTGTGCAATTTTGCGTGCATCTTCGATGAGACTTTCGAAGGCATCAACCACCCATCAAGGATCTATTGATGGCATTGAAATCATTTGATGCCATCAAATATCAACACTGAAACGTTCCAACAATCAACATGGAATTTTTCAGATTTTCTCGATGGAATCGAGCAGATGTCGAGAACCTATCGATGGGATCATGCAGTCTATCAATGGTAATGACAGAATCTTGTTGCTGATAGATTTAAGAAATCAACAATAATCTCCACCATATCGTCAATTTTTATTCGTTATAATTTCTTATCAATCCTCATCTCTAATTCTACATCTTATCATGACTCCACTGTATTTCTTGTGCATACTTTGTCCTCCATTTTCTTTAATACTTTATTTGATGACCACCTCATGGTTATTTTCGATTCTCAGGCCAGCAAAGTCTCCTGATATGCTCCGTCCATGGTGGAGCCCACCATTTGGATGGTTTGAATCGGTATGTAAGCACGCCAAATTGTAGTGTACAAGTCCCAGGAGCTTTTCACTAGTTTGCGCCACGTGCACGGTCCACCACTAAGTTTTATAAAATCATAATTCATTCAGAAAACATAACTCACGAAAATACAAACCGTGACTCGTTTGATCCTAAGAAAACTGATCCAGTGGACTCTGGTGCATGGGAACTTTCCATGCACCTTCTTCCATTTGGGTTTGTTGGCATCTACATCTATCTTGACCATCATCTTTCCTCACTTTATATGCTAGCTTCAAAAAATCATGCTTATTGGATGATTTAAACTATCCAATCAGTACCATTGAGAAGTGGATCGTCAAGATCATTTATAAGAAATAGTTACACTCACGGACTATTAGGACCAACTAAATGATATATTTTTTGCAAGGTAGTGAAAGAAGAGTTGACTGGACGTAATGGACAGTCTGGATAGGTCATGTTTCGAGTCCGAATGCAATTAGTGCATGGGAAGGCATTCATGCACTGTGCTCGCTATATATCGCTTCTCGTTATTAAAAGAGTTAAACGGAAGGAAGAAGTGAGCTCCTCTGGCACCGGTACTACGGTCCGCTCCAGCTTGCTGACATTCGGCAGAAGTAGGGGCGCCGATGGTGGAAACGGATTGGCTACTCTGCCACCAGCCAATGGCTGATGGTCTGTGCTCTGTGGGCCCCACCATGATTTATGTGTTTCATCCATGCCGTACATCTATTTTATAGATCATTTTATGGTATGAGATCAAAAATGAGGTATATACCAATCTCAAGTGGACTACGTTACATGAAACAGTGTTGAATGAATGTTGACCATTAAAAACTTTTTGGGGCCATAAAAGTTTTGGATCAAGCTGATCTTTGTTTTTATCCTTCATCTGGCTCTGTATGACATAATCAACTGATTGGATGTAAAATAAACAGTACAGTGGACATTAGGAGGATTTTAATGGTGGATATTCAATCACTATTTTTTTCCTGCGGTGCGGTCCACCTGAGATTTATATCCCTCTTAGTGCGGGATCAAGCCCTTAAATGACCTTTAAAAATGGATGAAGGGAATGGATGAAACATATACATCATGGTAGGACCCCAAGAGAACCAACCATCGGCCACCAGGCTGGTGGCAGGGGAGTAGCCAATCCGTTTCCGCGGATGGTGCGGGTTGGGTACTTCCCCTGCCCGACCCGAGCTTGCGACAGGCTTCGGTTCTGAGTGCCACCGTGACGTATGAATTTTATCTACACCGTCCATACATTTTTTTCATGTTATTTTATTAAAAGGGTCGAAAAATGAGACAGATCCAACTCTCAGGTGGACCAAGAAATGGGGATTGATCTCTTACCGTTGAAAACTTCTTAGGTAATACCTGTGTTTTTGGAACAATATAATATCTGTGTTTTGCCATCATGAAGGTCTCAATCACCTTATGAAAAGGGCGGATGGAAAATAAACGTTGCGTGGGCCCTAGGAAGGTTTCAACAGCAGCCGTCATTAGCACGGCCGCTGCCTGTGGTGTGGTTTACCTGAACATTGTACCTGCCTCATTTTCTCGGCCTGTTGTGTATCTATCGCATCCAACCCGTCCATCCCATTATTTCCCTCAGGTTTCCACATTGGCATGCAAATTACTTCAATCGAAAACTCTGGTGGGACTCAGAGAGTAGAATAAGATTGAGAGGACATTCACCGTTTATTTTCGCCCAAATAAGTTGCAAATAGCCTAATTTTTGTCCTGAAAACTCATCCAGGACATTTAAAGGTCTGGACCGCATGGATTCGGTATATGTAACAGGGTAGGCCCCACTCAAATTTAAGGCGGACGTCTTCTCTCAACCTGACCGTGCTGTAGTTCACCTGAGTTTCCGTTTTGGCTGTTTTTTTTTTCTGTTCCAGTTGTAAAGTTTGGCCAAGCTTCTGATGGACGAGTGGGGTATTGTGAATACCTCACGTGGGCCACACATCTTCCCAGTAGCACTGAGTAACCGCCCCAAAGCGCAAAGAAGTTTTCGAGCATGCCACGCACAGCCGGCCACGCCCCTACGAAGCTATATGGAGCCCACCCAGAAATCCACTCCGTCCATCAATTTCACCCCAAAGGGAATGATCGGTTTAGATAGCATATAAACATCACTGTGGGCCTTGGGAAGGTTTCAATAATGGCCGTTTCCATCTCCTCTGTTTCCTGTCGTGTGGCCATGCTTAAGTTTTGTATCTTCATTATTTTTTGTGCTCATGTCCTAACGCGAGCTGGCATAACTCATAGATGGACTGGATTTCTCAGTGACATCATGGTGAGCCCCACATAGCTTCTGCCAATTGTGGCAATTGGGTCCGCCGGCCGCACCCACATAAGCAACGGTACATGCCTGTCATTAGAATTTTACTACATTATTCATGGGAATGTCTATCTATAAAAGGGGTCCTTGGCCACCTCACAATGAGCATCTGCATTGAATCATTAGAGACAACCAGAGCTAATATAGCATTAAGTTCAGTAATTGCATTTTGATTTGGCTTCTAAGCAAATGTATGCCCATGCTATCATCATAGCCATCCTTCCTGCGATTGCTCTAGCTAAGGAATTCGTAGTTGGAGATGGCATTGGGTGGACCTTCAACTTCGATTATCAAGCCTGGGCTGCCGGCAAGGAATTTCGTGTTGGAGATAAGCTGGGTAAATATGTTCTCTAATGTAATATTGACTGGTATCATTCATAAACCATCCCGCGAATCCATGCTTTAAATTATCATGTATCGTATCCATGTCAGTGACCGCCAATAGATGATATGGTACATATTCTATCAGCTGATACAACTGAGTTCTCGGGCATATGATCAGTGTGAAATTTTTAGAGGTAAAAATAAAATAAAATTAAAACAACGTATTCTTAGTTTGAGCCAATAACAAAATATATATTTTTCAGAGGATTGTGCAATTGGTAGATATAATTGATTTTCTTTTGCATACGATAGTAAGTATCACTTATCACTTTATCAGAGATAATGTTTAAAAACCAATATGATATGTGTTGTCTGGCATGTGAACCCATGGATATGGCTGTATCAATCTGTCTCTGCCTGAAAGTCTCGCTCTCTCTGTCTGTGTCCATGTGTAGCCGCACCCTTTTACTCTAGTATCTCTCTCCCCTGTCTCTCATCACGTGCATTGCACATGTCACATACCCACTATTAAATGATAATATGTTGCTTTATTTGCGAAAATGGTTAGGATTGATAGCGAATTTTGCAGTTTTCAAATATCCTGTGGGAGCTCACAATGTTTTCAAGGTGAATGGAACCGCTTTCCAGGACTGCACTGTGCCACCGGTGAACGAAGCTCTCGTTACTGGAAATGATGTAATTACCCTTGCAACCCCCGGTAGGAAGTGGTACATTTGTGGAGTAGCCAAGCACTGTGCCAACGGAGGTCAGAAGCTTGCGATCACCGTCCAATCGAATTTACTAGCTCCATCTTGGCCGCCTATTGGAGCCGAAGCACCCAGCTCGGCAAATAAGATCGTGGCATCTAGATATCAAGTCCTGATGGTAGGTACCGTTGCCATTGCTGCGATGTTGATCACGGTTTGACCAGACTCCTCCATCTAGGCCCACACTGACCCAAAGCGCCCTGATTGTCCGATGGGGCCATACATCTAGAGAAATATTGATTGTTGTGATTACTGCATACACAGTCTAGATTATAGTTTGGTGGGACCGATGTTCCTAGTTGCATTTTCTTTTTTCTTTCTTTTTCTTTTTATATATTTTCTCATCGCCATTGTTATGTTTTTGGAATTAATGATATGTTATCGGTCCTGGAATGTAGACTTTGCTTATTATTTGTGGTGTCTGGGTTTTCTTTTCACATTTAATATTATAAATAAACTGTACCTTATAAATTAGTACAAGTATGAAGTCTGCATTTTTCAAGCATATGTTTCGGACATTCAATTGTTATTTTCATCTCATTTGAGTCAATTCGGACTTAGTTGGACCTATCCAGCTTGATAGCAAGAGTTAACCTCCCACCTAGTCACCCCCACTCTGGTGAGTCGGGCCGATTAAACACCTACTCGGGTAAGTCCAATCGTGATCAGGACCTAAGGAGTCAACGGGAGTAGTTGAGTCTTTAACCGTGACTCATATTGATAACGTGAAAAAACAATGTTGTGGTTGTACAGGTATCAATGGGGCTGATTGTTTTCTTATAAGTGAACTCGGCTGCCGAGATTAGTAGCAACAAGCTTACTTCATTCCTGTGAAAGATTACATTCTATATTCCGCTGGATAGTGAATATGAAGAGTAACGATCGATAGGAAAGGAGTACTCCGCCGCACCCTGAATTTGTTCTCAGGGGACCTCCTTTTATCATACTTGAAATTCACCCATTGTTCTTATTACCAGTCTTGGCTCATGAGCGGGACCACCACCTTATCATATTTCATAGTGATAATTGTTGTGGCCAAAATCAAATTGGTCCACGGTATGAAAGGAATGACCGACTACAAGGGGAGTTTTTGGAAGCTAAAGTGACTAAAGTGCTAGGGCAGACTTCTATTTCGAACTATCAGAGCACAGAGCTCAAAGACAAGGCAAACGACTTTCTTGACGAAGAGATGAGCTCCTGATCTATCCGTGAACATAGCTCGGTAGGGGAATAGTCATCTCACAAGGAATGTCTACATGATCGGATAAACCCTAAGTGTAGGGCTACGATGTAGTAATAACTCATTGAGAGCGAGGTTGTACCTACCAGGACTTATGATTGTGTGATTTTTGGAACACTTTAAAACCAAAAATAAATCTAGACTAACTTATAAATTTTGAATTAAGGAATAATGATGTAATTGGTGTTTGATGTTGTTTTCTGCACTAGTGTGCGGGCATGCCAGAATTAGATTTGTAGCTCCAATTCAAACCGAACAAGAATGACACCGAGCATAGAGGTAGCCTGACACATAGTGTATGACTGAGATCTGAGGAGATCGGTCTCCGATTCGGCCACTAGCTCGATGTGTAAATTGGATCAAGCAATTTTCAGAGGGTGGGGTTTGTCCTCTGATGATAAGTTACTCATTTGCCTTCCGTACAAAATGAGTTTTCCATACAGATAAATTTAAATGAGAAAGAAATCCTTATAGTTGGTCATGAAGAGCAGCTAAAGAACTCCTTTTCTGATAAATGAACTGGATCCAACATGTGAGCGTGAACTCAAATTACAGCTAAAAGCTAACAACTACACCATTACCCCTACAGATTACACTACGGAATGTAAACAATAGGTTGTAAAGTAAAGGATTACACTAATGTAATTTACTTGATAAGAATGATAAAAGATTACACTACAGAATGTAACTTGACTGATAATTTTTAAAAAAAGTAATCGAAAGCTAAATTTGATTTGTTTTGAGTTGGTATGAGACACTTTTTCCCACGGTAATCCTCTTATATTTATAGTTTTTGATCCAATTGTCCTGGATCCTTCCCACATTCTGACGGTTAGTATAACCATTCCCCACAACTTGATTTTCGGATGCTTCCCACGTTTTGATGGTTACTGTAACCATTCTCTACTATTAATTTTTTAATGCTTCCCACATTTTAATTCCTTTAATTCTCCCTGAGTCACTTGTCGTGCGGCTGCTAGAGCTTGGTCGCCTCTCCTTATGCCACTTGTCACGCGGCCATTCGAGCTCGATCGCCTCTCCTTTCGACCGCTCTAGCAATATAGGGTATCAGCTGATATGACGTCGCTCCACTTCCCAGGAAATCACTTCTGTACATAAATGTAGATCTCTAAACGCACCATGCATGCCCGCACATGTTCACAAACCCATATGCAGGGCTGCGTTGTAGTAAAAATCTCGATGAGACTAAGGTCGAATTCACAGGGACTTACTTTATACGTATTCTGAAATAAACTAGAACTAAAACTAGAATATAAAATCTAAAAATTTAGAGAGATATTTGTTTCAACACGAAACGAGTGTATTTTGATTGGGGGATTCTTATTCAATGATTAACAAAGAAAGAATAGAAATACAATCATCACAAAATATTTCATTAATTTTGGAATTCATTTACATCCTTATATTTCCCTTAATTCCAAAATAAAGCGAACGATTATACAACGCAATAATCAAATATGTTCGAATGTCGATTTCAATGACATTTCGATTCGTGATATATTCTTTAGAATATAGAAATCGTTATGCGGAAATGATGTATCCTTGTGAATCTTTTAAATCTTTCAGAGGATCTTCTCCTTTCATATCAATCTTGGAAGAACCATGAAGATACAACTTGTTGAGGGTAAATGGTCATTGCGCACAACTGGCCTGTTGTGCGCGACGCAATGAACTTCGGATACTCCATTGCACGGCCACCTTGTTGCGCGTCGCACAACAGGTATCCTCCAATATCTGGCGAATTCTGGGAAACTTTCAAGTCTTTTGCTGGCTCTTGGAGTCTTCGCGTGTTGTAAATGAAGATAAATGAGGGGTATTTATAGGCAACCACATGTGCGAACCCTTTATTCGTACAACACTTCCTTGTTGTGCGGGGGATGGGTCCCATTGTGTGGGGCACAATGAACCACCATTAGCACCCTATTGCATGATCAAAACATCTCCATTGCATGCCATGTAATGGACTATCATTAATGCTCTATTGCGCGACGTGCAACCAAAGCACATTGATTCTCATATTTCTTTTTCTTCTTTAAATTTATGCTCCAACAAATGCCCCCTTGGTCATTTATTTAATCTTCTCTTCTGGGTTAAATGGAGGATTAATTCACGTTCCAAAATCCATTTCCTATAAATCTCTGCGCGCAACACATACCCATTGCGCTATTAGGTCTACGCAATGGACCCAATTCCTGGCTATATAAGCAGCAGTTCAACGTAATGTAAGTCACTTTCCTTTTTAGAGTCAGAACCCTTTGCTCGCAACCAGTCTTCTGCGCAACAAACCTCTGCGTGCAACTACTTTCTATGCACAATGAACCTTCCGCGCAACAGTCCCTATGCTTAACAGCCTCTGCTTTCTACAAATTTTCTTTAAGTAATTGAACCTTGTATTTTAAAATGGCTCATACTAAAAAGCAACGTACACCTCCTAAAGAGCAAGTTACTTCTTCCCGACACTCCGAGCCCTCCAATCTTCGCTCTGGTCCTATTAAAGGTCATTCCCAGAAGAGAACTCGAATGAAGAGCTAACGTTCTTCCCTTTTCAAGAACCAACTCTCGCTATTATCAATTTCTTTGATCCTATGCTTCTTCTAACTAGTCTCATTCAGAATGCCATAATAATGGGAGATGTCGAGAAGCTACCGAGAGAAGGTCGTGAGTTCGACTAGTAGACTTGGTTGAAATCCACAGCGAACTTTCGTATTAATACCTCTTGTCCCGCTACTGTAGAATCATCGCCTCCTCCTACATTCTCGAAAAAAAAAAGAAAAAAAGAAGTCGAAGAGCAAATGGGAGATTCTATAAGAGAAAATTAAAGAACATAGTAAGAAACATTATCAGAACGTATGGGATAACATCAAGATTCAACAAGAGGTGATCAAGTTTAGAAATCCCTATAAGGATGAGACGGTCATTATCCCGATGAGTCTTCATCGTCATCTCTCCATGTTTCAGAGTGAGCCAACTGATCAAATGACATAGAACAAACTTCTTTATACTGCTAATTGGGTTATCAAGGAGCCAAAGATTTTAGAAGGCTTTCTCTTGGAGAAAGGACTGCAGTAGAAGATAGGCCAAATTTCTTACATGTGATTTCTGAACCCATGTTATAATCCTCACACCCTTTGCCCTACTCACTACTTCAAGACCATTCAACAATGCTTCCATAATAGACTCTTTGTGGGGTAACAAAGAGTTTTGGATACACGATTTTCTTTCCCCCCACTTCTATTATAATGCATAGGCGAAGGCTATTTTGAAGAAAAATACGTAAGTCCTGGCCGACATCGATTTGTATAGTGCCATTGAGGCTACTCCTGACTATTTTTGCAAAGATACCATGGTATAAGGGCTTCCTGAAGTACTGGTCTCCAACGACAAATTCTTTCCATTTGCCTGTAGGTGAAGTAAGCATAATTTTATGGGATTTTCATCACATGTCTGGATTTCCTGTCACGGGGCATTTCTTCGATGACTTTGTCCCCACCAATGAAGAATTTGCTATCTTAAAAGATGGCCTTTGGTTTCTGCAACAACTATAGAACTCTTTTGGGAGATGTCAAAATTCTCTAACATTCGAAAGATATCACCTTTCCAATGGCTTTCACACTTTATGAGAGACTTGCAGTATATTTTCTATCTTCTTTTCAGCTGTGTATATTCAGAAGCATATATCTTTTCATTATATATTTTGACATCTTTTATTCTTTTCGCAGCTTCGGGCAGCTATTCACAGGATCTAGAGAACCTCAAGCACAAAAGGAGTTCTGCAGATTATAACTCCAATGTTGAATTAGTTGTCTTTCTCACTTATTGGCTTAGTTTAATGGCACTACTGAGTTCGAAATGGGCAGATGCTATCTGGTCAACTCTATTCGTAGCTACTGGAGCGATGGCTGAGGGTAGAAAATATTCATTGGCTCCTCCCGTTCTTTGCTCTCTCTCTATAAGCATTTGGGGATCATGTTGTGACGCATTGTTCAAGTCCAGCCATTGAGGCTTCATCAGCGTATACAACTTGGTATTACTTTTCTGGTTGGTTGGACGTATATTTTCCATGGATATATGACAATCATGAGAAAGCTTATGGCTAAGTTTTTCAAAGCCATCCATTTGTTGCTAGCATTGTGGACCAACCTAATTTTTGGGCAATGCCATCTACATAGTCACATCCACCTGATGGACAGATTAGATACAACACTTGGTAGCCACATTGCTTGTAGTAGAATATAGAAGGGTGGCCTTACATACACTAGCAGACCGCCTTTTCTAGTACTTCAATAACACGGTTTACTGAATTAGTACCACATATAAACTTGCATAAGACTTTGGATGCTCAACAGAAATTTTTTAAAAAAATTCAATTCAATAAATAGTACATTTCCGAGTGCATTAGACTTCTCTTCATAGTGAGAGGTTACTCTCCTGGATTGCAATTACTATCATTTCATGTTGGATGTAAAACAGATGCAATTGCAATTTGGATTTGTTCACCATTATGAAATGAAATGTTTTTTTTTTAAAATAAAAAAATAAAAAAATCCCAAACATGACCTACAGCACAAAAAGATAAACCAATTTAAATCAAATTTGATGGAATTGCCACTTCTACGACAAGAATACTAAGGCTCGTTTGGATGTCCAATGGAAATGAATTGAAAAGTTCAATTCAATAAAGAGTAAATGAATAGAGTTGAGCTAGAGGCATTAGACCCAACTTTGCAGTTTCAATCATCAATGGTCCAATTTGACATGCATGGAATTGAATTAGTTGTCTGACTGTCATTATGAAGTAAAATGGTGCCACCCAACTTTCTCCATTTCCTTGATAATGAATTAAATGAATAGACATTCAATTCATCAAAGCATCCAAACATGAAAATTAAAATGAATAGAAATTAAATTTAATAGAGAATCCAAACATGCGCTAAAAGTTAAACAGTATGGAAACCAAATCCAAAGGGAATGGAAGGATTTCAAACCTTGATTTTCCTCATCTTGTTAGTAAACATAGAATTGACTTCGAAGGTGTTGCTTTTGATGATAGTTTTGTTATTCGGCTCTTTGTTTAGAAACTTATTTCCCGCACATGACAATGAATGCAACAATCTAGTCACAATTGCATCAGTCAGATTTAGTTGTAACGCAATCTCTTGGTAACTCAATTTTTCTGAAGCAATGAAGAGTAACAGGGTCGCAGCTTGTATATAGCATAAACCATAAAACATGTAAGTTAGTATGCTAGCAACGATTTGTGTCCCTTAAGTAGATTAGACGGATATTTGGACACGTTGCACACCTGATGGGTAGTTACAACTAGCTCGATCGGTTTTAGTTTGAACCTGCCAGTTAAGATGCAGGTACCCAGTGAGAAGATCTACATCAGCTTTCGTTTCTTTGTTTTGCTTTGATAGTACTTCTTAAAAGCCTTAACACCACTTATCTGCAAGTAAAAGAGACATGATATATTAGGGATTCACATTAGGGTTAAAATTAAAAGTTTAGGAATGGTAAGTGCGTGCGATATATGGGCCACATCCCAAAGATCGAACTCGAACATGTCGTACAGTCCAAGCCACTTGATTTGAAAGAAAAGAAAACTACCCATTTGTGATCAGACCGACTTGTGGCTGTGGACCAAGTGTTGTGGAGAGGACAAGATGATTTTTCTGGAACTTGTGTTCAAGAATGTGTGCTTAAGTTGCATGCAATTAGCATTCATAAAATTTGTGCCCCACAGCTTGGATGGTTGGAATAGTAGTATGTGTGCCCGCGTTGAGGAGGATTGCCGCTACTATCTCAAAAACAGTGGTGACCTGCTACCAGAGATTCTTCTGGACTACCCAAGTGGATTCATTGGCTGATGCATATGGATGCCCGGAATGTCCCAAGACTCATGAGGTAGGTCTCACCATGAGTAAGCCATGGGCAAAGTATTGGTTGCCACAAGCACTACAAAAAAATTGGGCTTTACCGGCAGCCGGCCAAAACCGCCGGTAAAGGAACTACCGGCAGTTGTACTCATGCCGCTAAAGGGGTCACTGTATCTTTTACTGGCGGTCGCCCCTTTTTACCAGCGTTTTTTATGGCCGTTGCTAAAATAAAGACTTTTACTGGTGCTTATTATCCTTTACACGCACTTCTGGTGATTGCCGGTAAAAACTATAAAAGCATCGATAAAAAATGTAAAAGCACCAATAAAAACTGACGAAGCGCCGGTAAAAGCTGTAAAAAAAAAAGAAGCGCCGCTAAATTTATAAGAAACGCCGGTAAGCTAAAAAAGTGCCAAAAAAAGGCTGCCACAACGCTAGGAAAAGATATGCAAAAACGCCGGTAAAGGCCTGACGAAATATCATTTAGGCATATCAAAGTGCCAGTAAAAGTATTTTTAGCCATCACAATAAGATTGCCAAAACACCGAAAAAGATAAGCAAAAATGCTGGAAAAAGCATGCTGAAGTGTCATTTAGACATATCAAAGCGCCAGTGTACGTCGGTACAAATCTATGAAAGCATCAGTAAAAGGCTCCCGACAAGCCAAGCATAATTCAAATGTCATGAAACGCTGACATATGCCATGGAAAACCGTTAAATATGCACAAGTAAAAACTATTGACCACTTGTAAAAGTGTTGATCGTGAGTTAATATTTCTTTTACTTAATGCAATCGATTGTTTAAATTTAATTGGAACCTATATTATTTTTAAATATGCAGAACCTAAAAAATGTTGCACAACACAATTAAAAATGAATACTAAATAAATTGTATTATTTTACAATGAAAAACATACAATATTTACAATAATGTGTTGAAAATGTTCTGAATACATATAAAAGAAATCCCTTCATCCAACCGTCATCTATCTGGGCCTGCAACCTGCAAGACAAAATAATAAAAATAAATTAATTACATTTTAACCATTTCATGTGATTTAGATAGCATGTCCTATGACAATCAATGCCCTAGTATGAACACGTTCCTTCCTATACAAGTTAATAAAAAGAAGGGCCCATTCACTGTAAGCAACAGGGTCAAATTCCAATCTAAAACTTACATGAGGCATATCCAGTGACTTTCAATGGCCCACTTACATCAACTAAGGCTTAAAATTTCATGGCCATGTCTCATTTTTGACCCGACAATCATCCATTTGCAAGGAATAATGGTAAGGAAAATGAAGAAGAGAGAAGGTAGAGATTTGACCTCTAATTGGCCAATCCAATCTATGTTAGGGATTGATTCATGGGATGATGAAGCTACAACAAACCTAAAACAAGCAAAGAAATGGAAAAAATAAAAAGAAATAGAAAAAAAGTTGCAACAACCTATCAAAAAAAGAAATTATAATAATGATGTCTCTTACCATTGCTGCCTTGATAAATCAACTCATCTAAGCCACTGCCCATTTTTACACTACTCATGCACTCTTTGTCCTTCATATACCACTATCAAAACAAAACCACTATAATAAAAGGAAAAAACATCGACACGTCCAGCCTGGTGTTGGAAAATGTGGTAATAAAAGCCTTAATCTTTATTAGAGAAAATCACATTAGATAATCCTCATTGCCTACAAACTTGGTTTTCCATCTTGAAATGGTTTGGAGGAGATCCATCCTGGCCAAGTAGCAACCTGGGATTGGATCTCACCCCATTCTCATGACCGAGTTGATCCATTGCCTGAATCATGCTTTCATGGATGATTTCCACGACTGTTTATTGAAGCCTGTTTTGTATCTATAAATACGAAGTTTAATCATGCAATTAGCTTACAAAGTCAAGAAATAGAAAAACAAAGTATACAAAGTACTCCAGCATGTCGAGACACACAACAATGATTCTTTCACCAGGTCGGGTCAACAATGATTCTTCCACCCATATAATAGCATACAAAGTATTAAGTATGTGTAAAATTCAGCCCTTCCAACAGGTTAACCCCACTAAGAAGATCACCTAATGCAATGATCATTCCTATCTACACAAAAGTGGGCCACAACACATGGAACAGTGGCATAGGACACACCATTGAAATCTTCCTGGGACCTATCGGAGCCTTGGATAAAGGCGACATTTTGGTTGTTGCCTTCATCCTCCCAGTACTCACCTTATGAACGGGTTGGATGTCATATCAACATCACAATGGGCGCTTGGAAGATTCCACTTGTGGGTCTTTGTTCCTACATTTGCTTATGGGGGGCCCACGAGTTGCATGTCATAAACCCATTTATGACACATCAGAAGCAACCTTCCCCATTAATCTGTCTCCATTCGTTCATTCACTCCAATCACTCCACACCCATTTCATCAACATACTAGAAAATTAAGTCCAGTAAAATGCAAGAACTTCATTTATGCATAAGTTAATAAAAGACAAAAGGCAAAAGGGAACATAGTAAAGAAGATTGGTTAGAAAACTTGGCCCAGTCAACTTAACATTAATCAAGACTCAAGTTTTTCCTAACATTTTTTTTTGCCCAAAAATACAGCATAGCCTAAACTTGAAAAACCGAATCAAGCGTTTAAAAGAAATGGAAACCAATTCAAGTCTAGTTAGAAGTCAGACATCTCAGGAGCCAGTAAAAGCAAAATAAAAAATTAAAAAAATTTAAATAAATTGCAAAAAGATGGCATGCATGAGGGCGAAGAACCAGTATATGACAACCAGTTAGAGTAAATGCTTACAGGAATCCTCTTTGGATATTTCTCCCTAATTCTAGTAGCCTCAGCAAGCCTTTTCTGTGCATACATTCTTCTTTGAAAGGGATGTTTCTAGGGACAATGTGCAGCTTGGTTGCTGGTCCAAGGTAGCTACATCCTGGTGTATCAATATAAAAAATAATAAATACTCCTTAATAAATAGCTTAACAAATAATTCACTACTAAGAATCCATACCACAACTATCTGTGAGGGTGCATCCGTATCTGGACAAGAGTTAGGGAATTGGATATAAAGAGGTTCAGAATTAGAATCAAAATGGCTTTGGATACAGAGAGGTTCAGAATTAGAATCCCATGCCTGAAGATAGCCTTTATATGATTTAAATGATAAATATAATCAAATAAAGGAAAAACTACAAATTCATATATCTGATCTCGGCATGATTTATTGTCAGTTCAGGTTTGCATGGGCCTGAATCCAACCCCAATTAGTAAATCTGATCAAATTGGGTTAGTCAATTTGGGTGCCCACGCTCCCACATATTCATATAATAAAATCTCCTTGACATGAGTGGTGAAAATATTTGAAAACTTCATATATTTAACAGGACCACCACAATAATAATTTATGTAACCAAGCAAATATGTGCATGCACAAAAAATTGATTGTTTTTCAGTTAGTGTCAATGCACAAAAAAGTGATTTGCTGATACAGAAGATTCAACATGGGCAGCCCTTTCCAAATCTGACCTAGCAGTCCTCTCCCTTTCCAGCTCCTGTAGGTTGGCAAGAATGAAGATCGATGGTTCTAAATTCCATAAAAGTTAGGCCCAGGTTTGGTGATGCAGGTTTTTGGCCTCATGGGCCCAACCATACATATGCCGAAAATCTTCCTGGTTGAATGATCCTAGCTTTTCAGTCGGTGACCTGCAAATAGTTAATGAGAAAAATACATCCACTGTCTACATTGAATGAAAACAATGCAAAAGATTGGATAGTGACGACCTTCCAAACAGGTAACAATTTTGCGGTGTGGTCCACGTGTGAAGCGTGTTAGATCTATCATCCAGATGCATGTGCCCACTCGTATGGACTCTGGGTTCAGGACGCTACAAACCTTGAGGCTTACGACCCAATAATTCCTATACAATCAGTTCATGGAATGTATTTGAATTGTTGCCAGCAATACAAAAAGATTATTAGCAAATGAGAGCCATATATGAAGGGATGCTGCCATGTGATTCTCCTTGCAACATTGTTGTTGGTTTTTTCTTATTTTTTGACCTGGTAGGCAATGGGTTCACAGATGAAGTGGACAAATCCATGTGAGAGGATCCTTATAGACTCTATTTGCATGAATTTCCTTCGCCAGATTAGATAATGAAACTAAGCCACATGCATCACAACATGGTGCTTGAGACGTCAAATTTTAGATGACCTGGCTAAAAATCAGACCAGCCTGATGAGCTTAATGTGGACCATTGCCATTTTTTAAAACCATCAGTCGTTTCCAAAATTGTTGTCACCCTGATGTGCAGACTGGCCTATTTTTCCACATCAGCCCAAATATTTAGAACCTGGAGACGTGAATTTAGGGCTCTTTCCACATCAGCCCAGGCTTCTGCCCTTCTGGTTGTTGTCTCCTGTTAAGATTACAAACCGACCAGATTCAAAGTTCAGTTATGACTGAAATTCAAAAAGTCTTCATGTGATTTCTTTTCATCAAGGGCAAGACATTCCATGCCAGGGTCGACACAACTTAATATAACCCAGATTTATCCAACACATTGCCTAGACACAAGACTTCACTCCCAATAGCATGCAGTTCTAAATCAAACAATTCTATGAGAACTGATGATGGGGATTTTGTTGGGGGCCGTTGCACAAAACCTTAGGATCTAGCCTCCCAAATACACCAGAATTATGAGATAATAAAGCAATGAAATAAATCAAAGCATAAACCATATGACACAAGATTTTTACATGGAAAACCCTCAAAGATGTAAAAACCACATGATCTAGTACAAAGTAATGATCCAATATGAAGTAGAACGTTACAACCAATCACAAGCACACACCGCTTTGATCAAACCTTCTTCACTCACGCAGCAGTGGATAAACAATAAGAAAATAAAGAAAAATGGAGAGATCTTACTGATTACGAGGACGTAGAAGTGCTGAGATGTTGAGTGTACAGTAGATCACCTCTACGAGCAGAACCTCCCTTCCATAAGCTTCCTCTCTCTCTCTCTCTCACTTTTGATAGCCCTAAACCCTTTAGCAAACCCTTACAAAGCTTTAGGAAACTCCCTTGCATTACCTATAATAGCCCTGGTTACCCCTATTTATAGTTTAGGCAACTTTCTTTCGCACCTCTTACGAAACTGCCGCAAATTTATGCAATTCGCACAAAATCTGGAATGAATCTGCGTAACCTCGACTGGTCGAGAAGGGTCCTCGATCGGTCAAGCGGCCCACTTGATCGATCGAGTACCTTCCTCAACTGGTCGAGCACCACCCTTGACCGGTCGAGCAAGGCACTCGACCGGTCGAGCGACAAGGAGAAAATCCCCATCAAATCTCCTCCTTTTTGACTTAGGAGGAATTCACCTTCTTCAAGTCAGCTCGGTTTCTATAAACCTTAAACCTGTCCTTGAGAAAAGCCTTGGTCATCATATCTGACCCATTATCATCCGTGTGAATCTTCTCAAGCTATAACACCTTCTGTTCCAAAGTATCCTTGATCCAGTGATACCGAATCTCTATGTGCTTCGACTTGAGTGCTGACTTGGATTTTTGCTCAAGTGTATAGCACTTTGGCTATCGCAATAAACCATGTGCTGCTCCTGCTTCAGGCTAAGTTCTTATATGAATCTCTTCATCCAAAACATCTCTTTACATGCCTCTGTGACCGTAATGTACTTGGCCACTGTCGTCGACAATGCTATGATCTTCTGTAGCTTGCTCTACCAAGAGATCGCTCCCCCTACAAACGTGAACATGAACCCTAATGTAGACTTTCTGGAGTTTATGTCACCTGCCATATCTACATCTGTGTAGCCCTCTAACACAGGTTTTCCGTCACCATAGCATAGGCACAACTTGGATGAGCCTCTCAGATACCATAGTATCCACTTCACCACTGCCCAATGTTCTTTGCAAGGATTGACAAAATACCGGCTGACGACACCAACTGCATATGCTATGTCGAGGCACGTGCACACCATAGCATACATCAAACTTCCTATTACTGCTGCATAGGGTATCTTCTACATCTCTTCTACCTCTGCCTTCGTCTTAGGACACTGCCTATCGCTCAATCTGAAGGGACCACCTAGTGGAGTATTGACCGGCTTCGCTGCATTCATATTGAACCGCTTTAGGACTTTCTTAATATACTACTCTTGTGACAACCAAAGCTTCCTGCTGCTTCTGTCACGGGTTATCTTCATTCTTAAGATCTGCTTGGCTGAGCCCAAGTCTTTCATTGTGAACGACTTGCCCAACTCCTATTTCAGCATGTCAATCTTCTTGATGTCTTTTCCCATGATGAGCATGTCATCAATATATAATAGCAGAATTAAGAAATCACCATCTGAGAACTTGTGCATAAACATACGGTGGTCCGACTCCGTTCTGTCATATCCATGCTTTAATATGAACGAGTCAAACTTCTTGTACCATTGCCGTGGAGCTTATTTCAGCCCATACAAGCTCTTCCTCAACCTACACACCATATGCTCTTTACCCTTGACTTCGAATCCGTTTGGTTGGTGCATGTAGATCTCTAAGAAGCAATGTGTAGCCCACATCGATCTTTACATAAATATCACCGACTCCTATGATCTTTGATACGCTAAAATTTTTCATCTTCATGGTCCCAAGGTCATATGATTTGTAGCTTGTGAAGAAGTCCCTATGTGGAGTTGCATGAAACAAGGCTCCTAAGTCTATCACCTAGTCGGTGTCCTGACTCGTAACCTTGAGACATACATCATGATCTATTAAAAGAATAATTACAATGTCACCATCTAAAGCGACCGCACTGGAATCTAATTCATCCTCTTTCTCCTTTCCTTTTTCTTTCTTATCATTCTTCTTACTACGACATCATGCTTGTACTGGCCCTTCTTGCCACAATTCCTGCATTCAACATCCTTTCTTACACTCAACTTATCTCTAAATTTATCTCGGTCCTTTTTGCCCTTTCTGTTCTTTCCTCTCCCTCGATCTTATATCACAAGGGCCTCTTGCTGAGTAGAACCCTGAGACTTCCTCCTTGTCTTCTCATTGAAGAGATAATTAGTTACCTGTTCCATGGAGATCTTTCCGCCTGGCATGGAGTTACTCAGAGACACCACCAATATCTCCCAACTATCAAACAATGAGCTAAGCAATAGTAAAGCATGCAATTCATCATCCATGACCATCTTCATAGCAGAGAGCTGGTTTAATATATTGCTAACTTCATTCATGTGCTTAGCCATAGAACAACTATCTTTGAACTTGAGATTCACAAGTCGTCTTATTAAAAAAATCTTATTGTCGGTTGTCTTCCTCTCATACAACCCTTACAATTTCAACCATAGGCTAGTATCTAAGGTCTCCGTAGACATATAGTGGAATACATAATCGTCCAACCATTGTCTAATAAACCCCCCCGCCTTTCGATCCAACTTCTTCCAATCATCATCTGACATATCCTTTAACTTTACTGATATGCCTTGAATTGGAGAATACAAGTCCTTGCAAAAAAGGAAGTCGTCCATCTTAGTATCTCATATAGTCCAGTTAGAACCACTGAGACTACTCATCCTTAATGAGACACCTTCCATAATTTAGAACCAATCCCACTCCGTTCAATAAACCTGGATGCTCTGAAACCACTTTGTTGGGGGCCGTTGCAAAAAACCTTAGGATTTAGCCTCCCAAATACATCAAAATTATGAGATAATAAAGCAATGAAATAAATCTAAGTATAAACCAAACAATACAAGAGATTTTTACATAAAAAACCCTCAAAGAGGTAAAACCCACGGGACCTAATCCAGAACAACAATCCAGTATAAAGTAGAACATTACAACCGATCATAAGCACGCACCGTTTGGATCAAACCTTCTTCACTCATGCGGGACTGGATAAACAATAAGAGAATAAAGAAAAATGGAGAGATCTCACCGATTATAAGGACGTAAAAGCGCTGAGATGTCGAGTGCACAGTAGATCACCTCTACGAGCAGAACCTCCCTTCCACGAACTTCCTCTCTCTCTTTCTCTCTCACTCTCTCATACCTTTGATGGCTTCAAACCTTTTAGGAAACCCTTACAAAGCTTTAGGAAAATTCCTTGCATTACCTAGAACAGCCCTGAGTACCCCTATTTATAATTTAGGCAACTTGCTTTTGCACCTCTTGCAAAACCGCCTCAAATTTACACAGTCCGCACAAAATTTGGAATGAATCTGCATAACCTCGATTGGTAGAGCAGGGTCCTCGACCGGTCGAGTGGCCCACTCGACCGGTTGA
This sequence comes from Magnolia sinica, assembly GCF_029962835.1. Taxonomy (NCBI): domain Eukaryota; kingdom Viridiplantae; phylum Streptophyta; class Magnoliopsida; order Magnoliales; family Magnoliaceae; genus Magnolia; species Magnolia sinica. The sequence continues at coordinate 57,544,750 of NC_080590.1, read as the reverse complement.
ACAGCACGGTGGAATTAATTCAATTAGTCGCTGGAGTTTGAGTCGAGCACCACTTGACTGGTCAAGCACCACCCTCGACCGGTCGAGCAGGGCACTCGACCGATCGAGCGATGAGGAGAAAATTCCCATCAGATTTTACAGGGCTTGACTCCAAAATAAACTTCAGGCATGCATGGATATCATAACATTTCTACTAAAACTTAGAGACAAGGTAGAAAACATACGAAGGGGATATAATAATTTGTTTTTTCTAGAGCTCAAATGCTCATTACTAGAACAACAACTTCACATGGAGTGGAGGTCCTTTTTCCTGAAGCTATGTTTTGCAAAAAAATCAAAAATCAAAAATCAAAAATAAAAAAGAGAGTAAGATAATACTCCTAGTTTGTGATTTCCACACAAGATGCAAAGCTCATTAGAATTGACATAGAAATCCTAATGCTCAGATTGAAACAACAGAAGGCTAAACTGAAAATTACTCAAAATTTGCCTGATAGCAAACATCTAACAAGGGACCTTAACAATTGCACCTCTGACAGTATGAAAGGTTATATCAAAATGAGGAAAAACTAAGAAACACCAAAAAATTAGGCAGAAGTGAATGAAAATGTATTGTAAGAAACTTCACTAGAACAGTTTTGTCAAATATGGAATTTGAACTGGATTCGAAGCCTTTAAAACATTTCAAATGACTAGATGGAATTTTATGCTTGCCAAAAAATACAACGACAACAACTATAGCATTTGTACTAGATTTGAAGCCTCCAAAACATTTCAAGTCCTAAATAATGTGATAGTACATCAATGTCACATATTAAAATAGAGACATTACTAGGTGAAAAGTAGCAATAGAAAACAAAGTTCAAGTCCAAGAATTTGTCCTAACATTCTCACTCCTTTCAAGTTCAATAGGTGTTATACATTGGATATGATGAACCTAAAATGAATTAATTGATCTAAACTCAACCAACATCACCAAAACTCTTTCAAAATGAACTAGTAGAGAATCTGAATAGAAGTAACTATAAGAAAACCTTCTAATCTATGCTAAATAAATTCATTAAATGTCATAGTAGCAACCTAGAAAAGCTAATTAACGAACCATGCAGGCCCCCTCTCTAACATATTTTTGAACAAGCTCATTTCCAATAACACAAATAAAGCAGGCATCAATTCTTTTGGCTACATCTCTAGCTAGTAAAGTTTTGCCTATTCTTGGAATACCATAGCAGAGCATCCCCTTCAAAGGATCAATGCTAAGCTTCACAAATTTTTGTGGATGAAGCATGAGGAGTTCCAATAGCTTTAAAAAAAAAAAAAAATAGACAACATCACAACAAGAAGGAAACATACGTGCAAGAAAGTGTACCTGGATTCATCATCATTGTTTAAGCTTTATCCCAACTAAATGGGGTTGGAAAAGTACACCTGGAGTAGCATCTATATAAAAAAAAATAGTAGCTGCCTGATCATTGCAAGCAAAATATACCCTGGTAAAGACAACCATACTGAAATTTTTATGTCGTCTAGCAACAAAACCATGGTGAGATAAAAAATCAGCAAAAAAATTGTTCCTTCTCTACATTGGGGAGTGATGACCAATGCACCCCTTAACTCACTAGGAGCTCATTGATTTCTGCCTCAATATGTAAACAAATGGAAGCTCATATCTTGCTATCAAACTATAGCACTAACTTTGAACATTAAACAAAACTGCAATTCTTCTTCTTCCCCAAGATTCAAGAATCTGGAGTGATTCTGATCCTAAACTAGTCATGGACATGGAAAACTAGGGTGAAATTTGCCCTGAACTAGGAATCACTGGTTGCCTGACCCAGCTAGTCAATGACTAAGTAGTATGGACATGTTAAACTATGGTGAGATTTAGGTTCAGCAGCATAGTTTGAGAACTATGCTTTTTCAGTAATCTTCATGTCAAATTGTCCACATCAATCATTTGTGCATGAGATTAATCGATTACTTAAAAGTTTATTATTTGCTCTTTTCTTAAGAATGACAAGATTCTGTGCAGCAACAACGTCTTAATTCATGTATGTTAAAATCTTGTCTAGAACATCCCAAAGGAAGATCTGTATTAGTGGCCATCTTTTGGGACAATGAAATGACTCAATCACAAACTAGCTATGCAGTGATCTTCCATGTTCCCTAATTTTTCTAATGCCATTAATAATTAAAAAAAAAAGGTGTCAAAAATAAAACAAAGAAACATACCACAGAGTCATTGACCTTCTTGGCACTACACCAAAATTGTCATTTAGGAATGGTTTGAAACCGTTCCTAAATGCTTCAGGAACGATTTAAAACCATTCCTAAATGTGGCGTCTCAAAAAATCAGGAACGGTTCAGAACCGTTTTGGGTACCGTGTCAATTTTTAGATACAGAATTTTAAGAATGGTTTTAAACTGTTCTGGTGCCAACGGTCACATAGGCACAAAATTTTAGAAGCAGTTTTAAACGCTTCTTAATGTTGCCAACGGTCATATTTTAGGATGAATTTTAGGAAAAATTTAGAGAACTATAATCTACCTGTATTATATGCTAAATAATTATACAAATAGAAGAAAAAGACAATAGAATGATTCACACACATAATAATCTTTTCCTTCTTTTCTAGTACACATTTTAATTCTAATTCCAATTCCAATTCCAATTTCAATACAACATTTCCAGGTAACTATAATCCAACAATTCCTGTCTTGAGTGCTAGGAACCCACTATAGCTACACTCCTTGCTCTTTTGCAAACACAAGCTACATGCAAAGCAAAGGCTCACTCTCTCTCTTCAATGGCTCAGCTAGGTGCTCATACAAAAGTCTCTCTCTTCAATGGCTCAGTTGGCTGCTCATACGAAGGTGTTACTTGTTGCATAGAACTGTATGAAGTTTGATTATCAGGTTCTCTTCCTGCTGCGAAAATGTGCCTCTCTTAAGATCAGGCCTCAGGTAATTTATCCACCTCAGTTTGCAGCTCTTTCCACACTTTTACAGACCTGCGATTTTCCCATAGTTAGAGAATAATTCAACAAAACCCAACTAGAAAATAAATCAAGAAAGATTCAAATCCAAATTCTGTAGATGATCCTAAATATACCAGATGGTAATGCGAATATGCCAATGGACTTTGTGTATCAGGTGTTATCGAAGTTGACAAAATTGCAAGAAGTGAATTACAGTTCTTTAAATAGTTGAAAAGATTTAAAGAACCATTGGGTACCCAATGGGCAATGGAACCTGTTGGATCTAGGTCTGGGTCCTCATTGATAACAAGTCTATATTCTTCCAACTCCTTGATAAAAAGTAAGAATTCAAAATAGGTAAAACAAGGTTATGCGAGATAGCTAAACAATCCAGTTAGATCAAGATAACAATGTCAATAAGGAACCAAACAAATGCAAGCCGACATGCAGCTAAGAGATTAAAATATAACAATCCTCCTGTTTTTTGGGATATAGCCTATCCACAAAGGAGTGATTAAAATATCATGAATATCCAATCCACCATGCTACTAGGCACTCTATTGGCTCATCAACTACATGATATAACGACGTGGGGCCATGATATGTTAATTAGAATATAACAACAAAATTAGAAGATATGAGGGCATCCAGCCGATCCAAAACCGGAGATAGGCTAACTCATCCATGTGTTATCTATATAACTGAACATACATTGTGCAGTTGGTTGTTACAAATAGCATCCATGTGTATCTCTTTTTCTCTTTTGCATTTATCACACAAGTAATGATTAAAAACACTGAACTGCCAAGAGGTGCCTTACGTTCTTTACAACTGAAGAGAAAACACTTTTGACAGCCTTGAAGACCTCTTCAATAGGCTTTCCAATATCAATCTGACCAAAAGTAACAACAGTTCGATATTGCAAACAGCGTCCATGTGCATCCACATGTACACATACTCAAGAAGTTAAAGATGACCTTCAATCATTGTATGAAATCAGCCTACTGAAGTGATTCCATCTTCAAACTCTACTATAAATCCATCCGTCTCAGAAAATAAACCTCCTCAAGCATTCCAAAGATAACTTATGAGAGCTAGACAATTTCTTACCCTCACAAATCCCTACTGTAATTTTCCCCTAATTATTAAAAATGGAATTACTGAGTTAATGAATACTCTTTTATGTTTCATCATCATTTATGCTTCAAATCTTTAGATTTCTTTGCCTAAAACCAACTCTTAAAATCCAAGCAGATTTTTTTTCACATAAAGGAATTTGGATATGATTTTATTGATTAAGGATTTGCTAATTGCACACTCATGTAGAGCCCCTGCCCATCCACACTCAGGCACAATTCAATATGTAACATGTGTGAGATATCTAAACTTTCAAACAGGTGGGTGCACTGTTTAGATATTGTAACATAAAAATAGAGCATTTTGCACTCAAGTGAGGCACAACAATGAAAACCCTAGAAAAAACCGCAATCTTCGATATCGCCATCCTTTCAACATCTCCAATCCAAAACCCTAGAAAAAGCTCTAGTATTCAAGAATCCAATCTTCTCTACACGCCACTCAAAACCCCAGAACCTGAAGTCATCAAGAAAAACCTTAAACAACAAACATGTACTGCCAATCCAAACCCTAGAAAAAAGCACTAGAATCATTTAAGCATGGCATTTCTTCTTAGAAATGAGACTGGAGAGACTGTGGATAGGGATGTGGCAGAAGATGCAGAGCTTTACCATAAGGACGATTGACGCAACAATGACGACAATGATGAGAATCACAAGGCAAGGGCAAAGAGCTACCGTAATGAAAGCGCATTTGCTGTCGGTGAAATCCTCTTTCTCGTCATACTAGTCTCAGATCTTGAGAGCGTATGAAGGAGGAGACAGGGTAGACAGGGAAGCCACTGAGATTGGAAGAGATCTTGATCCAAGAGGATTAGAAATGGCGGGGATTGATTGGGTTCTTCCACACTTATAGACATTCGACCGCCATTAAAACCTGAGAGGGAGAGAGTGAAAACGGTTCAGATCTGGCCGACGCCGATCTCCATTTGAGAGAGAGAGAGAGAGATTGAGAGAGAGAGAGGTGATATGAGATCGAAGAAAAGAGGAGAAGAGAGGGAGAGGGAGATCGAGAGAGGGAGACGGCAAGGGGAGAAATAGGTTTTGGGAGCTTTTGGCGTAAGAAAGGGCTGAAAATGAATTGGTGGTCTGCGACAGATATAAATTAAAGTGCCTCTTGGGCCTTGTAGGGTCCACTCAGAGGTTACTTATCAAATCCCTTCTGGTTATCTATTTTAAAATAAAACAATAAAACATAATAATAACAAATAAGAAGATCCAATACTTAATTGGGACACACCAACAAAACAGTGGAAATAATATGTATATCGTTAAATACCATTTCAAATAAAAAATGGCTCAAGTACGGTTGAATACCATTTCAAATCAAAAACGGCTTCAAGCCGTTTCTGAACCAAACTCGTAACCGTTTCAGTTAAACGATTTTGGTGTAGTGTAGCCATTTCCTTGATTTCCTTCTCCACTTTCTTTCTGTTAGTAGAGTAGGGTCCCAAACCCTACCATAAAAAAAATCCAAATAACAGAAAACATGATGCAGGCCCCTATTGAACACTAAACACTACACTAATAATCCACATGACCAACAAAGTGAAGGAAAGAAAGAAGCAAAAGCTCAATGCATTTGAAACCATAATAAAAAGCCATTAAGAGTGACACAGATCCAAATCTAAAAATACTAGATTCTTAGATTTATTTTTTCTCCCAGTATGCAAATGCTGAAATTAGATTTTCGAGAATATTCTCATTACTCAAGGGATTCTGACACTTGGGCTTGCCCAAGGGACATGAAGGAACTGGATCCTGTTAAAAAACAAACTAATATGGTGAAGCATTTCTTCAAACAATAAAAATACACATGTAGGCGGCCATGGACAACAACAGATATGGCTACCGCTGCCATGGCCGCTGCCCAATTTCTAGCCATTAAAAGAGGAAATTGGAGAGAAAGAGAGAGTACAATCGACTTCCTCCTCTAATTACTTCTATTATCTTCGACTGTTGGAGAGAGATTGATGAAACTGTGCATCGAAGAGAACGAGAGAGAGAGACATTAAGAGAGAGAGGGAGGGAAATCAAGGAGATCGAGGAAGGGAGAGGGAGAAGTGCAAGAGAGAGAGAGAGAGTGAGAGAGATCGAGGAAGGGAGATGGAGAAGCGAGGGGGAGAGAGATTGAGGAAGGAAGAACGATAAGAGAGGGAAAGAGAGGGCACATGGAGAGATCGAGGAAGGGAGAGCGAGAAAAGAGGGAAAGTGAGGGAAATAAAATGAAATGCACCAGTTTTTTTTTTTTAATTTTTTTAGTAAAATCTTTTACCAACCCCCACCTATCAAAATCAGGGGCAATTTTTTATGGCTGCCGGTGATTCCCATTATCCCCTACAGTTAGAGATGGCCGCCGATTAAAAAAAAAATGCGCCACTAAAAGGGCATTTTCTTGCAGTGAAGGAATCGTAACCATTCAATCTTAGGTTGCTTAAAAATATAGAATGGTCAATGGTTTAGGATCGTCTTTACAAACAAAGAGGCCAAGTTGGGGCCTACCTCATGAAGTGGGTATTACATTGGTCCACATGGCCCAACCAGAGGATATGCTTTCATTTCAGTAATCTTTAGAAGTGTCATCCTTTCACCCATCTAAGTTAGTATATTCTTCCAAATGATCGATCAAAACTTTCACAAAAAAGTACAAACAATAAAAGGAGAAGTAATAAACATATTCAAATTACCATCCAATGGATCGGTCATGGCCAATTTTTCAGAAAACAATTCTGCTCACAATAGAAATGCAAAGAGAAGCAACATAATGTGCTGTTTGGCCATTGATACGAGATATGTATCTATGTTTTCCTAAAAATAGAAACACAACAAGATAGACATAAATCAAGAGCGATCATACGAAAGGGTGACATACCCCAAAGATTGCACAAAAAGAAATTAGACAAACAGTCTGCAACAAATTTAAAGGAGAAAATAAAAAGGAAATTCAAATGAAGGAACCTACTGATTTTGAACAAAAATAGAGGTTATCAACAACTAAAACTCAATATATAAAAAATTCAAAAGAAGAGGAAGAAGAAGAAGCAGAATCTTGTAAATATTTTTGAAATTCCATTTCTAAGAAAATCAAAATATTAACAAAGAGCCTACTGATTTCGTAGCAATTGGCTAAAGAAAATAGACCTTAGAAACTATTGCTATAAAAAGGGAGAATCTTGTAAAGGGTTTTAAAATTACATTTACAAGAACATAAATCAAGAAAATTCAAATCCTACAAAATGCTTCTACAGATTCTCAAGAATTTGGTTTAACAACTTCAAAGTACATTTTTAAACTTGTAGGATGAGGTATTTTGTCATTTGTGCAGATTCATCTAACATCTTTACCCACCGGGAATTTTCCTTTTTGAAATTGCGTTACAACTAAAATCAAACTATTAACAAAGAAGCTAGTAATTGCCGGCAAATGGTTTTCAAAATTCTGTTTACAAGAACGAAAATCAAGAAAACTCAGATGCTTTAAACTGCTTCTGTTAATATATTTGCTTGGATTTGTTTTCAAAGGACAATAATCAAGATCGTTTGCAGCTAAAAATCACTGCAGTGAATTGAATAAATGATTATATTTTAAAAAAAACTACTCAAACAGAAGTATTCTATGATCGGATAATAAAGAAGTATAAGAAGAATCAATCAGTCAAGATTGTTTTCAAGAACTAGTATCTAACCAGTCATAGCTTGAAATCGCTCAAATAGATTGAAGATTATCAGTAAAAATCATCAAAAAATCATTCAATTAAAACAGGAAGAAAGAAGAACACAAGTATTCCAAGATCAGATAGAAGATAGAAAAATATCAAAAAGAAAAACACAAAATAAGAAAGAAGAGATTGTAAGCATGAAGATATGACAATAGAAGAAGAGCAAAAGATTCGAGATCGACCTTCCAAAAGATGTTGAGAATTCTAGAGACTTTGAGAATTCCAAAGATGAGAGAGAGAGAGAGAGAGAGAGAGAGAGATACGTTGATTGCTTGAGAGAGAAGATTTGAGGAGGGTTCATGAGGGGAGGGTTCGGAAGAGGAGAGAGAGAGATAAAGAGAGAGATAAAGAGAGAGAGAGAGAGAAAGAAAGAGAGAGGAGAGAGAGGATTTGAGGAGGATTCACGGGGGGAGGGTTTGTGTGTGTGTGTGTGTGTGTGTGTGTGTGTGTGTGTGTGTGTGTGAGAGAGAGAGAGAGAGAGAGAGAGAGAGAAGATTTGAGGGTTCATGAGGGGAGGGTTTTGAAAAGGAGAGGGTTCATGAGATAGACGGAGAGAGGGGCCCCAAATGCGACTAATTAGGGCTTCCTTAAACCTTTAAAACGGTTTAAACCTGTTTAACACCACTCCTGAACCAAAGATGTGGCCGTTTCAAAATTGCGATTTTGGTGTAGTGACGTGTTTTTATTGTCTTTAGTTTGTTGAGTACCCGAGCTACAAGGGCTCAAGTGTAGAAAGATGATAATTCAAGTGTGTGTGTGTGTGTGTGTGTGTGTGTGTGTGTGTGTGTGTGTTGGAAAGTGGGCTCATGCCACCAATTCATTAACCACTAAAATATATAGATCTTCAGGTGGGTCCCAACAAAAAAAGACAGGCCTCACCTATCATATACCCCCTAACAGAGCTACATACAGAATAAAAAAAATCAAAATGGACAGAGAAAATACCAAAAGCAGGAAAACACAAAACTACCGAGATCAGGGATTTCTAGAGATCTTAACTGGTTTTATCAAGAACAAGCAATCCCCTAGCTAACCTCGAGAGGAGAGAAGTGGATTGAAAGATTGTATCTGGGCATCCTTCGCTAGCTAACCTCGCCAGAGCATCGGCCATCGAATTCCCTTCACGATAGATGTGGCTAAAGGAAAGATTGAGCCTCCCCCTAATTTGGTGAATTGCACCCATGATATGCCATATATTCCAAGGACTGGGGGCTGAAGGGTCCGAAGCCGAAGTTGTTAAGAGCTTTGAATCCGATTCCATGACAATATTGGTTAACCCAAGGTTAGAGCAAATAATCAATCCGTCCAACATGGCCTAAGCTTCCACAAAATTGTTAGACTTTACCCCGTAACTTCTCGAGAATGCAAAGATAAACCAGCTGTGGCAATCCCTACAGACACCCCTGCCACGGCTTTGGCCCAAATTACCTCTCGAAGAACCATCAGTGTTGAGCTTCAGCCACCCTGATGGAGGCTTGGCCCAAGTAACAAGAATAGGCTTCCTTCGTTCAGACAGAGAGGGATTGTTAATTTTGAGAAGCTGGAGGGTGATGGATTTAGACAGGGATTTCTTGTCAGGGGCATTAATGGAGGGGACGATCTCATTTAGCCAACTTGTAACTTTATGGATGATCGAGCTAGCCGACATAAATTTGACCTCGAATCGGGCCGAGTTCCTGCTTAGCCAAATTTCCCAGATGATAAAGGATGGGGTAAAACCAATGAGCATCTTAAACCTGGATTTGGAGTTGGCCTTTGTTGTCCATTGTTGAATTCTGTGAAGGAGAGGTTAGTTTTGGATGAAAGGAAGATCAAATAGCTTATAGAAAAAGCTCTAAACTGACCTAGCAATGCAGCCTTGATAGAACAGGTGTTCTGCGTCCTCTAGAGCATGTGCAGGCTGGCTTAAAATAGAGAATGGTTGATGAACGGTAATGTACATGTAGCTGGGTGATCATCAGCAAGACTGGCGTAAGTCGTAGATCAGGTCACCTAGAGCCCGGGAGGAGAGAGAGGAAATGAGCTGTGGAGGGAGGAACATGTGATTGATCTGAGCACAACATTCACATTTCGATGCCATGGGAATACCAACTTGTTGCACCGCCATGTCGACAGGGACAACACAATGAATTGCCTTCCATACAAAAATTGCTACTTTCGGAGGTAGGATTTTATTCCAGAGCCATCTAGTCCAAAGCTGATTTGGTTGACGTAGTCTGGATCCGCTCCATGCTGCTTTGATGGAGAATTTGCCGAAAGGGGAGAGGTCCCAAATGAATCTATCGACTTTGCCTAGAGTAAAATCAATGCAGAGGGATAAGGTCTGAAGAGTTGCCGCTAGAAGGACTCGAACGACATCTGAGGTGCTGTATCGCCCATTTGAGGAGAAAACATCTCGGACTAGGACATGCAGGAGGTGAGGAGGAATAGTCTCCTCAGCTGCTGCAGACAAAAAATCACGCACACTCCAATTTGAGAACCAGAAGCTGATATTTCCTTCGCCTACCAGCCATCTGGAGTGATGGAATGTGAATGGCAAGGTTCTGCAAATCTCCTTCCATCCAGGGGAGGAGGCCATTTTAATCATTCCCTTTTTAATGAGGAATTTCCTAAAGTATTTGGCTAAGAAGAATTCAGCCTAAAGAGATGTCCCCTGCATCATATTCCATCCCATCTTCGCTTGAAAAGCTTGCATTATATCATTTGTGCTTCTAATACCCAACCCTCCTTTTGTTGGAATGCAAATCTTTGACCAACGGATCCAGTGTCTTTTGAAATTACCTTCCGAACTGCCCCAGAAGAAGTTGGTGATGGTTCTATCAAGATATTTGGACACCATTTTCGGAATATTGATAGCTGACATGAGGTGGATCGGGATGTTGGTTAGGACATGCTTGATGAGCACTAATTTCTCTGCTGGGTTGAGGAGCTTGGCCTTCCAACCATCAATTTTATTGGCAATCTTCTAGATGAGAGGCTGCAGCATTGGTGCGGTTATTCTCCCTTTGGTAAGAGGGACACCAAGGTAGACCATGGGGAAGAATGCTTGCTTGAATCCTATTAGGTTGCTTAATCTTTGAGCTTTGGCCATGGACATCGACTTAGGAGCAATGAATGAAGTTTTGGAAGTATTAACTTTCTGCCCTGAAGCCCTTTCATAATCAGAAATGAAACTGAGGAGAGTACGCACATTGGACAACCTGCCTTAAGAAATAATATGGCATCATCAGCAATAAGGAGGTGGGAGATATTAAGACAGCTCATGGGAAGCTTGTATGGTCAGTAGATCCCTAAAGAGAAGAGATTGGAGATGCCCCTACTAAGCACTTTTGCCGCAAGGATGAATATTGAAGGTGATATTGGGTCACCTTGTCTGAGACCTCTACTAGCCTTAAAAAAATTGAAGCTTCTTCCGTTAATGAGAATAGAAAACCACATGTCAGTCGAACACCGTTGTAAAGTAGAGATCCAAAAGGGATGAAATCCGAACTTGAGGAGCACCTGAGAAATACACACACACACACACACACACACACACACTAATCATAGTCCATCGTCTAAATGTGTGATCATATTTTGACATATATACCTCTTTACATAATGGGATGAGATAGAGCATCCATTCAAATTTCTCACATTTTGTCACAGGTGTGAAGGAGCTCGAGGCAAAATGGATTGGATGGACTGGCTTATATGCACAAGATGAAATTAGGCATCAATCACTTACCAAAGCATTAGCAGAATAGGCTTGTGAGATGTAATTTTCATTCTTAACATGTTTATGATACAATATCTAGTAAGGTTTTCTTGTACTTCCCTATTATTTTGACTCTTGAATTTTCTGTTCTGATATTTGTTGATATGAAAGTATGGTAATTAATGTTATTCATGTGATCCCATTATTCTTGTGCTTTTATGAATAATTTATTTGTTTAGTGCATATCCTTTGCAACTATGTATTAAGTACACTTTTGTTTTCCTTTATTCTTGTGATCCTATAAAGCATGTAAAGTGACGAATTTGCACTGTGATTCATCTATAGTGGGGGCCTTATTTTAAAAGGCTTAGATTTGATGCACATAAGTGTGTACAGTAGGCAGAGGCAGCATAGTTGTGGGGAAATCACCATTGAATTAGGCATATGGACTTCTTTTTCGTAATTTGGATAAGATCATGACCATCGGGTGCAACAGATTCAAAAAACAACAAATATATTGCTGTTTTTTTTTTTTTTTTTTTTTTTCATATTTGCAAAAATTTGGGAACTAATTTGAACCCTAGAAATGATCCTTAGAAAATTTCTTGGTTTTGCTATCCGAATTAGGAACAATTTCGATTGATTTTATAGGAGTGGATTTGATTATGTGACTTGAATTGTTCTTTACTCGTAGTAGTGAGAAGAATCAGTGAAAATCTTGAACTGATTACATCTATTCTTCATATTAGGGCAGAACTGATGGTTATCCATCCTCCATGTTTCTCTCTTGCTCTTTACTAATCAGTTTCACACATCTACTAACCCCATCAACAAAGGCCAAGGAAACAATCATGTCCATCATTTTATGCAAATTTCCCCCATTTTAGATGGCAATATCATAATTAATTTCAATCTATTATGTATTTGTGTTTCAATATGTTTATCTTTAATGGCCAAATCCCTTGCATAACTTATCTTCTCTTACCATCAAAAAGATGCTTGTGTTTTACCCCTTCCATCTCTAAACAATGCATCCAAACATCCATAATTTTGTATGTTATAGTATTGCTTCCACATTGAGATATTGAAACTATGTATTTCAACTGTTTGGAATTTGTGCCTCAAGGCATCTTACTCAAGTTAGATTACAGATTTAGAACACCTAATCGAATCTGTCAAGATTGAGCTGACGACTAGTTTCATTATTTTGGTAAGAGCCCATAGACTCCTAACAACTATTGCTTCAGAAGATTTATTGTCATTTCATTTTCTTAATCTTGGAAATGGAACATTTCCATTCAGGAGGAATGGGAACTCCTAACTAGTTTTTATTTTTTTTTAATTTCTTTTTCTTCATAAAATTGTTAAGCCTTTTTCTTAGGCTGAAGTAATACTCTAGGACTTCAGAAAATTAAAAAGAAAAAAGAACAAAGAAAACATAAAAAAGAAGGAATGAAAAATCTAGGACTTATGTTCAATTTATGTGAGAGTTCTTTTCACCAATGGAGAATGAAAATTTGTCCTTGGGAAACTAACACAGATTGTTTTCCATTGTCATATGATAGGTGTGAATCATATGAATTTTAGATGAATGAGTCAACCTAAGAATTTGGGGAATGTTGGGTGAATCGGAGATGGGTGCTTCTCTGGCACTACACCAAAATCACCAAAACGGTATGGTCAGTGTTTTGGTTCAGAAACGGCTTTAAGCCGTTTCTGATTTGAAACGGTAGTGAGCCGTACTCGAATAATAGTTGTTGTACATTGTTACTATCACTTTTTTGTTGGTGTGTCCCAATTGATTGTTGTATATTCTTATTTCTTATTACTATAGTTTATTGTATTATTTTGAAACAAATGAACCGTGCTCGAATAGTGGTTGTTGTACGTTGTTACTATCAATTTTTTGTTGGTGTGTCCCAATTGATTGTTGTATATTCTTATTTCTTATTACTATAGTTTATTGTATTATTTTGAAACAGATGGATGGAATGGATTCTATTAGAACCCTCTAAGTGGAGCCCACATGGCCCGAGAGTCACGTTTATGTAAATCTACCACAGATTACTTGATTATTTTCATACCCAAAATGCCCTAATCCCTTCAAAATGCCCAAAACGCCTCCCTCTCCTTCTCCCTCTTTCGATCTCCCTCTCTCAATCTCAACCCTCTCTCTCGATCTCCCTCTCCCTCGATCTCCCTCTCTTTCCATCTCCCTCTCCCGATCTCAACCCTCTCTCTCAATCTCCCTCTCCCTTGATCTCCCTCTCCCTCTTCCGATCTCGACCCTCTCACTCTCCCTCCCTCTCTCGATCTCCTTCTCCCTACAACATCCCTCTCCCAGCATTTCCTCTCTCTCTCTCTCTCTCTCTCTCTCTCTCTCTCTCTCCCTCTCACTCTCCCTCCCTCTCTCGATCTCCCTCTCCCTGCAACACCCTCTCCTTGCAAGTTCAATATCATGATAATGCGGGACAAATGGATGAAGGCGATGAATGAGATGCTGAATTACATGAGGGTGATTAAGTTCCAGGCATGGGAAGAGCATTTCAAGAAGAGGGTAGAGAATTTCAGGGAATCAGAGTACGGGTGGCTGTGGAGGTTCATTTTCTCAATCTCTGACAACATTATCGTGATGTGGAGCACACCCATCGTGATATCAGCGCTCATGTTCAGGACCTACATTTTGCTAGGCGTGGAGTTGGATACTGGAAAGGTGTTCACGACGACGTCCTTCTTTAAGATCTTGTAGGAGCCAATTCAGAACTTCCCGCAGGCGTTGATCTCGATCTCGCTCGATCGGCTGGATGGGTACATGATCAGCAAGGAGCTGGATGAAGGAGTTGTGGTGAGGGAGGATGGAGGGTGTGAGGTGGTTGTGGAGGTGGATGATGGTGGGGAGGTGGGCCCTAAGGCTTTAAATGTGGAGATCAAGAGCAGGTCGCTGGCTGCCATTGTCAGGACCATTGATCGGGGAAGTCTTCTTTCCTGGTGGCGATCATTGGGGAGATGCACCGGATCTCGGGCAAGGTATGTTTGCTTGACCATCTGATTTTATTTTTGATGGTTGGGATGTGTTCTTATGGGGGGTGGGGCCCATGCACCGAAATGGCTGTTTATGTCCCGTCCGTTTGGTGTGTGACCTTTAACTTTGTGATCACCAAGAGAGGATGCGCATAGTATCCTTTGGATTGCGGTTGGTACCGGTGGTAATTTAGTGATCCGGATTCGTTGATTTCCATGGGGCCCATCATGGATCTTGGCTCTTGGCTCTTTTAAATTTCTCAGAGCACTCCAATCTGTTTATCATGGCCCCCCACCATTGATTGTGGGGCCTGATCTATCTACAATGGGGGCTTACCATACAACAATTTTGATCATGTGGATGTATGCATTGCCTCTCAATTTGGTGGCATGTGAACGGAAATGACCTCTCAATAAAACTCTTGTGGGCCAGTTCCCATAGGTGGCATGTGAACGGAAATGACCTCTTGAAAAAGCACGATTGTACCAATTGTATAGTTTGAATAAAAAGACCCTATGATTAGGTTAGGTTCTGATTCTTAGAGTTAGCACGTCAAACAGACTGGTCTGATTCTAGACATCTTGGATCTTCTACTAATGTGCTATCATGCCTTCTACATGAGTGTGGTCTTAGCAAAGATCTCACAAGTGTGACTACATAAGCAGAATAGCCTATCATTAGACCAGTGTACATTAATAGACGGTCTCGTCGGAAGAACCATAACCAGTCTCACTTCCACATTGTTACGTTCAAGTTGGGGTAGTTATTTGATACTCTGGTTGTGTTGATAGTTGATATGCGGGCACTCAGAAATGGTAGGTATTAACTTGAATATGTGAATTGTTTCCAGTTTTAGCTGCACAATAAGGGCTCCTTTAGGTACCACCAAATAAGTTAGTTTTTCTACTTATAGCAATTGATAATAACTAATATAAGTTTAGTTTATGGTTAGTTATAAGTAGCTTTTTTACTTAAAAGTACTTAGCTACTTTAGTTAAATATATTAGCTTTTCTACTTTTCATAAGTTGCTAAAGAGAGTTATAGGAGAGATGAAAAGATCGGACCTTTACTTAAAAGTACTTAATTACTCTTCTATATTTTTTCTTAAATTCTCGTGCCAAAGCCAATGCTGCTTCTTTGGGGCAAGCATGTATTGCTATGTTTATATTAGTGGATTAGGTACAAGGAGTAGAAACTTGCCGAAATCAAGTCGACTCCAATGAGTCCCAGAAACCTGCATGTTACAGGATGATTTGCTGTGAGACTCACTGGGTTTGGCTAAGAATGGATGAGTCACAATGGATTCAGTCCCCAAGCAAGTCTCGCTGTGAAACCAAGTTTTAAAACATTGATTTGTGCACCTTCCCTTTTATTCTTGCCGTTCATTTATCGATTTTGGGGCATCATGTTTTAGTCATGATTCTCTCATTTAAATACAAGTAACCGGGCATGTTGGTTATGCACATTTGAATTTAACTTTAGTAGTTAGTTTAATAAAGTGGAAATGACAAATTTTAGTTACCTCAGCATTAATTTTCTGGTACTAGGTTCCCAAATTTTAGTTTTCTTCCTCATGATTCTTCTTTTCCATTATTGATATGAGATGAATACATAAGCTTACATGAAAATTTTCAATATTCAGTATCATATGGAGAAGTTCAAAAAGATGATTGTGAACATGATGAAGAGAGAGAAGTTATATGCATCTCAGGGCGGTCCTATTATCCTATCACAGGTTTAATTCCTTTGTAACTTCCCTCCTCCAAATTGAAAGTTTGGTCTTACTCAATCCTCTTAATCTCGATCAGCTTAATATTCTTTGGTGGGTCCAGATAGAAAACGAATATAACATTATCAAGCTTGCATTTAAGGAGAAGGGAGCATCTTATGTTCAATGGGCCGGAAACATGGCAGTTGGGATAAAGACTGGAGTGTCATGGGTGATGTGTAAGCAAAGAGATGCCCCTAATCTAGTGATCAACTCATGCAATGGAAGGAACCGTGGAGATACTGTTGTTGGCCCGAATCGACCATACAAGCCTGTGTTATGGACTGAGAACTGGACTGCTCAGTACAAAGTGTTTGGTGACCCACTATCTCAGAGATCAGCTGAAGATCTTGCATTCTCAGTTGCTCGCTTCTTCTCCAAGAATGGCATGCTCGTAAACTACTACATGTATCATGGTGGAACGAACTTTGGTAGAACAACTTCCTCATTTGTAACAACTCGCTATTACAATGAAGCTCCTCTCGACGAATATGGTTTTCAAAAGGAACCCAAGTGGGGTCACCTCAGGGACTTGCACTCTGCTCTGAGACTTTGTAGGAAGGCTTTGCTTTGGGGGCTTCCCAATGTTCACACAATGGGGAAGGATATAAAGGCCCTTGTTTATGAGAAGCCAAGAACTAGTGTGTGCACTGCCTTCCTCACCAACAATGATACTAGAGTAGCTGCAACTGCAACTTTCAGAGGTGTTGAATTTTATCTACCCTCTCGTTCGATCAGTATTCTCCCTGATTGTAAGACTATGGTCTTCAACACTCAAAGGGTAATTTGCAATCTCTACCACTTGTTTTCTCAAACATTGTTAAACAACATTACAGAAAAAAATAAAATAAAAAATTAAGATTTAGGAAAACACTGGAATTATTGGGTATACAATAGCTCATGGCCTACTAATTGTCTAAAACATTCTATTAATTTCATAAAATTCCCTCTTTCATTTACACTTGCAGAAATTAAACATATTTTTACTAGAGACCTCAAATGGGTCTTTTACCATGTCCAACACTTAAATTATTGACATACAAGCTATAACTATGACATATTGTCTCAATTTAACATATGGTAACCCTGTTGGTTGTATCCAAATAGGTAACTTCACAACACAATGCAAGGGACTATCATCTAGTGAAGGAATCTGATTCAGGAAGCAACATTCTCTAGGCCTTCTCTAGCCCTTCAGGCAGCTAATTCAATCCCAACAGCAGCAGCAACAACACCAATACTTCCAGCCACAGCAACAGTAGTAGCCCTCTCACACGGACACAACGTCCACATCACTGTAGTGGATCATGGCGAACCTGGTGAAGCATCAGGATGTGCAGGCCAAGCTGATGGAAGAGATCACTCAGGTTGTGGGGGATGGATGAGAAGACATTGAAGAGGAGGATTTACAATGGATGTAATATCTGAAGGCAGTGATCATTCTAGAAAAGAGCAAGGAATTGTTAGATTATTGAAGCCTGGAAATGAAATGTTGTATTGAAATTGGAAATTGGAATTGAAATTGTAATGTGTACTAGAAAAGAAAAAGATTATTATGTGTGTGAATCATTCTATTGTCTTGTTCTTCTATTTTTATAATTATCTAGCATTAATACAAGTAGATTACATACCCCACTCTCTCTCTCTCTCATACAATGAACAAATGGGTTTAAAATTATTCTTAAAATTCCATCCTAAAATGTGACCATTGGCACCAGAACGGTTTAAAACCATTCCTAAAATTCCATTTCTAAAAATTAAAACGGCACCCAAAATGATTCTGAACTGTTCCTGATTTTCTGTGATGCCTCATTTAGGAATGGTATTAAACCGTTCTTGAAGCATTTAGGAACGGTTTTAAACCGTTCCTAAATGATGATTTTAGTGTAATTTGTTATATTTCAGGAGCTTTTACTTATGAAAGTCATAATTCCTTAGATAAACTAAGACGCACGTGAATATACAAGTGAAATGACTTGTTAAAAAAACACTTTAAGGAGGCAGAAATGAGAAAAGCCTTCTCTAGCACTTTTTGGCAACCAACACGATTTTTAATACCTATTGGCAACTATATATCAAGTGATGTATTTTGGGCGCTTAGATCACTAAAGTCAAGACACTTGGTATGTTGTTGGTGCCTTAATGGAGGTCTATCTATTTGCCACTGCTTTCCATCAACTTTGGCGGTTTTAAAACAACCATTTATGCATTCCCAAAAAGTGTAATAGATATTGATGTGTTTTGTGTTCCATTTTACTCCTTTATGGTAACTTATTTTTTCTTCTTAAATACTTCTTTGCGTCTTTCTCTTAAAGTATTTATTTTCTCATGAAATAATATAATACATATTTTTGTACAAGGGTTACTACAAGAAAACAGGCCTTTACCAGCGGCCAAAACCGCCGGTAAAAGTATTACCAGCGGACGGGCATGTGCTGCTAAATGGCATCGCTGATATTTTACTGGCGCTCGAACTTTCTACCGGCGTTTTTAATTGGCCGCCGCGAAACTTTAGCGGCGCTTATTATCCATTAGTAGCGCTTCTTGTGACTGCCGCCAAAACTGAAAAAGCGCCGGAAAAACCTGTAATAAACGCCGTTAATGTGAAATGCCGGTTAAAAGTAATGGGAAACAGTAAAAACTAAAAAAAACGCTGGTCAGAGTTATAAGAAATGCAGGTAAAATTTATAATAAATGCCAGTAAAAGCTGTAACAAGAGTCGATAAGAGATTAAAAACTCCGTTAAAAGCTGTAAAAAAACACCGGTAAAAGAGATGATAATAGAAACTCCTATTGATTCTTTACTAATCCTTTCACACAAATTCCTATTGATTCTGACTAATCCTTTCCTATAACTGTTGTCCTACAATCAAATCTCCATCGGTCTAACTATCAAATCTCTATCTACATAACTATCAAAACCCTATGACTGAATGACAAGAATTTGAATTACCCAATAATCCAATTTCATAAAAACTAAAATGAGAATAGAGATGAAAAGACAGTAAACCAGACAAGAGTAACCCGACCCAAAATTCGACAGACTCCTATTTTTATCATTACAAGTCTTCAAACTATTAGGTAGATAGCTTCAAAGTTTTCAATTAAAAGTATTTATTGATATACAGAACTTGTGTGACAAGCCCCTGTTTGGTAACAAGACTAACATATATCAAGTAATGCAGATATGGAACACCTATTACTCAAGGCAAAGAAATACTATTGGCATATATCAAAAAATTCTACCAAAGAAATAGTTATAATTCAAATAAACTTCATCAGAAATTACCTTAGTATGTTCCTTAAAGTTTTTGAAGCAATACAACATGACATGATGACCATTCACATCATTCGTCAGAATGCTTACATCATTTGTCACACTATAAGCACTGATGAGAAACATGCAATTCTGTCAACTCATTCAACACATTATCTTGCCAATACTAGTGGAAAATCAAGCTAATGCATAAGTATTTAGTATCATGCAGATTTTCATGTTGATTACGGTAAATTCAAGCTCCATAAAACCTGCTATTTCATACTGTTTGCACCCACCCGATGGATGGCTTGGATCTTGCACCTACTTGTCATGTTGGGACATATGGTGGCATGTAGATGGTATGCCTTGTATAGGCATGGGTGCTACAAATAGATTTTTAAAAAGGCATCCATAATTGACTCAAGATTGAGTTGGTTCCTAACCAAGTCAATAATTAAGCCAGAATCAAACTACGTGAGCACAAAGTGAGTTTACTGCATCATTCAGTGCTTGGTTTCTAGAAAAATTGAGTAACTCAGTAGAATACAAAGTCTCAGCACCAAGTTTCAAACCATACCCAACGTCCATGTGGTAAAGAGAAAGACTACGAGAATGAAGTCATGGCCTTGATTACAGCTTACCCACAAAACAAAAGAGAAAAGAAGAGGTCATGAAATATAAAACTACAAAAAATGCTTCAGGAACAAAAGAATTACTTGGGGAGTGTTTGCCGCAGGACTTCCACATGAAGCATCAATTCCATTTGCAGCCTCATGATTGCCAAGGCAGAAAAAATTCAAATAATCTTGCGGCACCTATGTTTTCTCGAGCCCAACCTCTTCCAAGGCCTTATAAATTATGTCATACATCATTTGCATTGTTTTATTCTGCAGTAATCAAAAGGTCTCCATATAAATAAACATTACATCATACAGAGTAAAAAAGGATGAATGATAAAATTTATATTAAAAAAATGTAAATTAAATTTCCCATTCAATGCCTAAAGCCTCTCAAGATGTCTAAGATTCCTAATAAAAACTAAAATCAAAGACAGTCGGTGGAGATCACCTGCCAAAAAATCCTCTGTGTAGGAACACTTGTCAGATCACCTTTAGGCCACATTGGGATTACTGTATAGGCAGAAAATCTCTCATTCGCTTTGATCTTGTTTGCAATCTTATGAGCAATTTCCATTAGTATTAAATTGTTAGCACCTACACAATAACCAAAACTCCTTGAAATTCTTAAGTTCGAAATGTTGAACTCAAGAAAATTTTGAGTTGCCGTTCATTGCGCCCTAGCCCAAAAATCAGGCCAGTCCACGGACAAGGTTTTGACATATTGTCCAACACCTACATACCAGTACCATCCATGAATGATACAGCTGTCCGGCCCATGCTTGCCTAAAACAGCCCAATACAGGCCATATCTGTGGTGAATGATTCAATACACAAAAAACTGATTTGCAAAGCATGACCATAGGTATCCAAAAAGAAAATGGATGGTCGAGAAAGGATAATGGTCCTCGTTTGATATACAAACGTGGCCCACTGACTTTCCGAGTGAAGGCACATTAAATGTGGGGCCTGCCTGATGAATGGCCCTAATGTTGCACATGTACAGAATTGGCATGCTTGAGTTTTTGGGTTTGGTGACTGCAGATGAGTGACCACAAGTAGCATTACATCCCGCTAATCTATGCGCATCATGTAATGATATGAATTGTTCATTAGAGAAATTATTCAACTAAAAGATATCTGTGATCTTCAAAGAAAACGAAAACCACATACCTCTGCCAGTGAAGAGAAAGCTACAGAGATCAGCTCTCATTGTCAGAACTGGAACTATCCATCCGATGGTCCCTAATCACTGGGAAAAGTAACTTTTGGGGATCTAGAACAGGTGGCACTGTTGGCGCTTCCTTGTTAATTGACGGTGTCTTTCTTACCTTCTTTAACGCTTCTTTCTCAATATCTTTGCATATATTATCCACCAAGACGAGAAAATGCCGCACTATCACAAACAGACACTACGCCAAAATCGCTGTTTTGCGACGGACCAAATCCGTCGTAAAACCAAATAAACGACGGACTTCGTCCGTCGCGTTGTCCGTCGCTGTTTACTGGGTCGTTTTTTTCCCTCGACGGATAAAATCCGTCGTCTAATCTGCAACGGACAAGGTCCGTCGTACCATAGCGACGAATAAAATCCGTCGTAAAAAATAAAAAAATCCGTCGATAATATTCAAAAAATTAGTCGTCACTAAAAGCATTAGCGACGGATAAGGTCCGTCGCTAATATCAGTAAGCGACGGACCCTAAATCCGTCGTTGATTGTCTACGGTCGGAAATTAGCGACGGATAATATCCGTCGCTAATATGAGTAAGCGACGGACCTCGAATCCGTCGTTGATTTTAAATGTTCAGAAATTAGCGACGGATTTGGTCCGTCGCTAAAATATCTGTAAATAAAAAAAATTATCAATAAATTATTATTTTTATTTTTTTAATCTTGCACTTGATAGTCATTCCAAAAATAATTCACACTATTGTTTGATAAGAATCCTATTCACAAAATTGGTAATAACTCAATTCAATAAAAGAGGAAACGACCCAAGTGGCCCACTCCAAAAATTGACTTTCCCTCCTAACTAAACACTTTTCCCCCTAAACTAGGACCCATACAAAAGAAATTACCCGGAACTTCAACTGATGGCTATGCCTTACCTTGAATTGGCTACTTAACTTCTCTTGTTCAACCTTCTTTTGAGCCCTTCCTGCATATATTACAAACAACCAGATTCAATCCAAGAAAAGCTTAGTTTAGTCAACCCTTCATGTACTACAAATAACCAGCTCAAATCCATGAAAAGTGAATAGTTTAATCAACTGAAACCAATTAACAAAACAAAATATTAGAATTTGGGTGCTTGGGTATTGCCCTTGCTTGTCCTAAGCGCGGCACAAGCCAGAGCTTTGAAGGGACCATCATCGTGTATAGGCTTATCCACACCGTCCATCCATTTTTCCATATCATGTTAAGATATAAGCTCAAAAGGGGCAAGTTCAAGGCCCAAGCAGGTACATTGTTGAAACTTTCCTAAGGCCCATCGATGTTTATTTGCCATCCAACCTCTTTACAAGGTTTTTGTAAATGAAAGAAAAACAAAAATATCACCATTGAAACTTTTGTAAGGCCCATCGTAACGTTTGTTTGCCATCCAACTTATAAGGTCATGTGGACCTAGATGAAATAAAACAAAAATATCAATTTATTTCTAAACCTCTTTAACATAATGTTCTTACTCATGCCTTAGTGGTAGACTCACTCACCGGAGTTTCAACACGAGTACCCGTTGTGGTGAAATCTCACACTCGTGTGAGTGCAGGGTACACACTACTGTGGTTTGAGTGTATGGGTACATGTGAGGTATGTGCAAGGAAAAGGAAAAGAAGAAAAACAAAAACCTATTTGAATATGTAGACATGACATAGGTTTTGAATCCTTGGTTGATGTGCCTTGTAAATCTTAGTACTGCCCCGAAAAAGAAAAAGGAAATAAGAAACTACAATGCTATTGAACCTTCAAACCTCTAATTTAATGGACACAGGCAAATATTCATCATTCATTTAGAGGTTTGAATTAATGTGAGTGGAAATCAGTTTGAAATCTAGTGAACCTCTAATTTGTGTTGGAATGCATTTGAATATCTGATTTTATTTTTTTATTTTTTTCAATGGCAAATTTTGTTAGTAACATATTTGAATGAATTTGAAATAAGGTACTTAAGAGCTGTTTATTTTTTTCAATTACACTGCATATACTTATAAATGGACCGTCTTTGTTTCTTACCATTGTTTGCTTGATGTAAGAATTTTGGCCTCCAAAACTATGTGAATCCTTCCCTCTAAAATAGAGAATTCATGGATTTCTATACTAATAAAAATTGTAGAGCCCACAGTGATGAATATGTCATATCCATGCCATCCATTTTGTACTGCCAGCTCATTTCAGTGCATAAGAAAATAGAGAGAGAGAGAGAGAGAGAGAGAGAGAGAGAGATCTAAAGCTCAAGTGGATCACACCAAATGAAATAATGGTTCTAACAGACTTCAACAGTTGAAAGCCAAAACCTTTCTGAGGCCCACATGATGTTTATTTGTCATATAATTTGTTCATAAGGTCATACTAACATGGATATATAGAGAAAATAGGACCCAACCAAACAACTTTCATAACTCTCTAAGAGGTACTTTTTAGAGAGATTTTCTTAATCTATATAAAGAGAATGATTACAATCCTTACAACTATATACAATATCTTTTGCCATTTTAAATTTTAGATCACAATTGTGCTAGATTACGTGAGATGGAGAGATTATCAATTGAAGAATCTTGGCCATCTTACCATGTGAAGAGTCCTTATATATTGAAGACTCTTTACCACCAATTATAAGGTCGTGATATGATTTCTAAACCCTGTAAAAGAAAATAAAGCAAACAGATGATAGACACACAAAACAGTAAACAAAACTTGTGAAAGAATTAAATACATTAGCAGCAACTCATAGTGCCCATCTTCAAATATCAAAATTAGGGAAATCAACATGTATTTTCTCATAGTGCTATCCTTAAACTGAAAACCATCTCAGCACCAAATCTCACCATTTGCAATAATTTATCTTTATTAACAGCATCACCAAAAGGACAAGTGTAAATGGAAGTACTTGAGTTTGTAAAACCAACTTGTATTAAAAGGTGCAAAAATACCCCAAGCATGGATTTCAAATGTTGGGAAAAGGAAAGGTGGATCCCTTATCATTTTCCTTGTGCATGCATAGAATGTTAGTGTGATTGATCGTCACACACACACACAATGCCTATCCTGTGGAGGGGTGTAGGATCTAACTTGTTCAAATGGGTTGGGAGGAGGATCCAACTCGTTCAAATGGGGATCCAACAATGGACAGGAGGTGCCCTAAAAATCATCCTATGTCGAGTTTGTGGGCTGAGTTACCAGCCTGGGATAACAGCAAACGTCGTATATGACAGACTTGTTTTGCTAATTCCATACATGGCCAATGCAGGCACGTGTGGATGTGCAGCAGATGATGAGATTGTAGCCGCTCATTTGTCCATCTGATGGCAGCCTGGATGTTCTTGATGTGTGGGAATCATTGGTACATGTGGGAATTAGCAAAATAAGATGAAAGCATGACTGGAAACTAAGAAAAACATGGCTATCAGCAGTTTTAATTTGTTATAGGAATTTATATAACTCACAGGAATCAGTTGACTTCCCCCATAGGGAAGATCTTCGAGAGCTGTCCAATCCACCAGTCATTGATTGCCTCCTCAACAACCTTGCATTGGCTGCCTTCCCATCATTAATATTACTTTTGCTGTAGATAGGAGAACATGTTTCCAACGGATCCTGACGATTCCTGTAAATCAACAGGTTACTATTTTAGACCCACCATGCTAGATTGGACACATACTTCTGCTAAGCCCACAAACAGCTCCACATTATAGATAGGCCCCACCATGCTAGATCGGCATGGTGAGCCACACGATCGGAACCATGCACTGTTAAAAACAGAAGTGCGCTCCAGTGACACCGGTACAACGGTAAAGTTATGGTAGTACCAGGGAGATATGAGGCCCACATGATGTATGCAGGAAATCCAACCTGTCCATCAGATGCGTGAGTTTGTAAAACCAACTTGTATTAAAAGGTGCAAAAATACCCCAAGCAAGTATGGATTTCAAATGTTGGGAAAAGGAAAGGTGGATCCCTTATCATTTTCCTTGTTCAAGTATCTTGCACTCCTGTTTCTACAAGGATCCACCTATCATAGCTTCAATACAACTGGAAAATTGCAGCAACTTTAAGGAATATACAACCACATCTTAAAAAAAAAAAAAAAGGCTGAAGACACAATTATTTAGAGTTTTGGATACATGAGATTTTGGCACAAGGCCATCTAGAGTGCTGTCCGATCATATCAACAGTCTACATTCCTGAACCCTATGACCCACTGAAACCTCATGGCACTCTATTCAACGAGGCATTATCTAATACCTTGGGGTGTTATTCTAAAATTTTATTATTTGAAAAAAGAGAGATTATGTAAATAAGAGAATATTTGAAACTGGATACTAGCTAATTCGAATATGAAGCAAGTCCAGCATCTCCATCTGGAACATACATCATTGAACTTTTAGACATGCTGTTATGGAAGACACTCCTAGTTTTAGACAATAAAAACAAGAAATGATGAAACAAATATTTTCAACTTTCAAGAAATTCAAAACATTCCAAGAAAAAAAAGAAGAAGAAAAGAATGCAATTCAAGAAATGATGAAACATCCTGTAAATTAAAAACAAAAAGGGGCAGGAACAGAAACTCACTAGCTGAAATCATCTGAAACCTTGCATGTCTAGGAATCGAGCTCAAAACCCCACTCATAGTTTCATCACCCCCAAAAAAAAGCATTCCTGTTCTCAGCAAATAGGCCACAGTTGAAATCAGAGCGAGATGTTATGGACATGATCTTACCTCCAAATGCATGAGAGGTTGTCATGTTGTGACCCCAACAATCAATCAGAGAGATGTTCATGTAATTCCCTTTGGTTGGGAATCTTAGATCACATAGATGGTGGTCCTCAACACTAATTTCTCTGTAAGAAGACACTTCCACCATATGTTAAGGGACACCCATATAACAATCTGTCTTGTCTATTTTATCAACTTCTATATATATATATATATATATATATATATATATATATATATATATATGAGAGAGAGAGAGAGAGATAAATAAATAAACAACATTCAAATATAAAATACAACCAGCAACATAATGCTAACATGGAATGAAATGTGTAAGATCTCACTTGACCGGATTGTCAACTACAACCTCACTAACAGCTCGAGCCACTCCTCATCCTGAAAAAGCACTAGCCCCAAATATGTAAACCTGCAACCACTCCGCTGATTCATACTATGCATCAGTCCTATACAAAAAATCGGCCAAGTTTTGCATTGACTTGGCCAATCCACCGGGCCATGAAAACTTAGCCAAGTCAATATTTGTCTTATAAAATTGGTTAATAAGAACCATTTTTTTTTTTAGGTGAACACCTTTTCTTTACTTCTACAATAGTCACTAGAGGCAATGACAAGTACTCAAGAGGATGAAACTGTCAAGTGGTGTTGAGAAAAAACTTGTCAAGGATAAAACCGCAGTACTCACCTTAGTCAAGACCTGCCTTATGCCTTCTGTTGTTCAAAATCCCATGCTGTAGAATTCCATTGCCAATGCCACTAAGAAAAAAAAAAAGGAAAGAACAAATCAACTTATAAAAATATTTACACCAAGATTTGACTGTCCATTCAATATAATGCCTTATATCTAGAACTAAGCTGAATTCCATTGCCAATGCCACAAAGAACCATTTGCCAACATTCTAACTATTATAAAAGAATTCAAAGAAGGTACAAAGTGAAAATCACAAAAAACAATGGGAAACAGAAAAATGAGAAATCTTGGTATGGAAACAAGATATTCAAACAATCAGTTCTACCGAATGAGAAATTGTAAAATCTGTCTTCTTCGACAGATATCAGCAGAGCACCAAATACCATTCTAAAATATAAGATTATTATAGAGAGAGCCACCAATCAACACAATTTCAAACTTCATTTATTTAATCAAAATACCGATATATAGAGAATGACTTAGAAACGGTGTATAAGGTGGAAAAATAACATCCTACCATATAATCACATGTAAGATGGAGCCATCCATTGTAGTATCCAAATCAAATTTCAAAATTCAAACAGAACATTTTCCAACATAAGCTGGCAACTGTTAAAGTTAAAATACATTTTCCAAGAAAAATCAGAAATTCTTATTGGGGATTGGATGAAATGATGCTTGGTTCTAATTGAGTACCTGTAATAAACTTCTCCTGCATTGGAGTCTGTGGCTAGTCTAATTATTGATTCCACAAGATAGTCATCAACGTTAGAAGTATTTATATATACTCGTGATGAAAAAGAATGGGTTCATTTAAGATAATACTAGAAAGGAGTCATCTTCAAAGTAACATAGGCACAAAAACATGTAACTGTACCAGACAATTAAACCTGTCACTGTTGGAAAATCCGACATGGTGCTATATATGACTATGTGATAGTGTTGAAACATATATTATTGTTATGCTGATGCTGATGCATATAGAAAACTTATCATCATCCAAGGAAGGTGAAATCAGTACATCAGGGAACAAAACAACCTCGTTTTCTTGGAGATAATTGTGTAAAACTCGTATCATGAGTAAAACTGGAGTGTGCAACATTCTTTGAGTGATTAGATTTGTAGAAGCAACACTTTCATGGAAGAAACTCAGATGCCCAAAAACAAATTCCAAAACCATTAATTAGGCGGTTTTTAGAAGCACAAGTGAATTGAATTACAACCATTGTTTCAAGTGGAGAAGATGAAAGTTATTAATGTTTCCCAGTAACGTGAAATAACAAAGAACTACCCATTGCATTGGTCCCTTACGTCACAGGATGTGATATTTCTTTCACAGAAAAATAACACAACAATACCCTCATCTTGAGGCGTTCAGTTTTTGCTCACATGTGGATACCACCATTATGTATAAAAGGTATCCAATCTGTCCAGAAGGGTCACTCCATACTTCCACTTCAATTAGAGTTGAAGGGCTTCTTCCTCATTACAAACACTACTAAAAATTATTAGTTTTTGACATTTCCCATTTGACTGAACAACACACTTCCAACTTGATTCTCTTGGGCACAATCCAAATGAACTATATATTTTTTAAATATTGTTAATATATACGATTCTTCTATAGATACAATGAGTTGCACCATACACAACCTAAAAATGGTTGTCTTTCAATGAAAATTTAATGAAATTTTATTGAGAAAACAGAGGAAAGGAAGCAATGAGGGAATGTAGACAATATATAATGGAGAGGCTAAATGTTCCAACCTAATTTCCAAGAATCAAGATTTCTATCTAAGATCAGTGCAGCAACAGCTGACTGAATGGTGCTTCATATAGATTTACATCCAGAACCTGTATGTATCTTTCAATTTCAATGAACAAACTATCAAATCCCGACATCAGGACAAAAACCAACTTCCAAAACTCTATGAAGCACTCGATCAAACAACTGGTGTGTACCATTGCTTTGAAAAACAACCAAAACCAACGTTTCATATTGCCAAAAAAAACAGAGAAAAAAACTCTGATATATTTATGCATGTATTTCCTCTGATTTTTTCAATGCTGCTCAACAAGAAACAACAAAACCAAGTGTATGAATCTTCCCATCATTAGTAGTATGGTTAAAGAAGTTACTGAAGAAAAGACCCTACCAGGTGCATGCACCCAATTTTCTTCTTGAAAATTACATGGACCAGGAAAGTTACGGTGCATTTGAAAGTACAACCACCAAAAAATCTTTCCGGGTGCTTGCTGGCAATGTCCTAAAAACTCAAAGAAACAAATGATGAGTGTTCTCAAACTGAAGGGGTTCTAACTCCAACAATCAACCCCCCTATGGAGAAATATGAAATACGTAGAGAAGTAAATGAAAGGGTGCACTAGCTACAACAAAAAAATTCCCAATAAATTACAAAAATACCTAAACCGATCCTCCTTGTTGCTGCATAATCCTAACCGCTCACTGACGCCAGAATCTCCACGACGATTCCTACCAAAATCAAATCAACCAGACGAGAATTAGATCTCCAGGTCCCTAAAACCCTCTCTATACTGTTCACAACAAAAACCTTAAATCCAGCTCCAAAACCAGTTCTGACCCTAAGAAAAACCACAAAAACTGAAAAATCCCTCAAAATAAGGACCAGATCATAGCGCCAACCGCTCCAAGCTTGCAAACTCTGATCGTTGAAAGATTGATTGGATGAAAGGCTCGAGAATCATCGTTCTTGTTGTAGGTAGATGTAATGAGAGAGAGAGAGAGAGAGAGAGAGAGGAGATTTGGGATTTGGGGTTTTTTTGGGCGCGGCTCTGTTTTTGAGCGCGCGCCCAAATTTAGGCCGGCGTCTGGTATGGCTCCGTGGGCCCCAACATGGTGCGTGTCAAAAATCTACCCCATCAGTCAGATGCACCATCCCATGGTGGGCCCAGGGATTTAAAATAAAATCAATCAATGACTCGTATGAGCCACACCACATACAAAAGTTGAGAGGGGTTACCCTCCATTAAAACATTCATAATTATTTTTTAGGCCCACCGAGATGTGGTCCACAAATCCAGCCCATTCATTATATGTGTGCCACTTGGATGAGGGGTCATACTAAGTTTCAGATGCATCCAAATTTCAGGGGGGCCCACCAAGTGCTTTTATATGTTTTAAGCATGTCTTCACATGATTTTAGATGGTATGGCCCACCGGAGTTCCGTATACAGTTGATTTTTGGGATATCCCATAATTTAAAGGGGACCCATCAAATGCATGGTGTTGATGTTTGGCACATGTCATGGTGGGGCCCACACAGCTTGACCTCATGGGGATGACATGGATTAAACACAAAGGTCAAGCTGTGTGGGCCCCACCATGACATGTGTCAAACATCAACACCGTGCACTTGATGGGGCCCCTTTAAATTATGGGATATCCCAAAAGTCAGCCGTATACGGAACTTGGGTGGGCCATACCATCTAAAATCATGTGAAGAAATGCCTAAAACATATAAAAGCACTTGGTGGGGCCCACCTGAAATTTTTATGCATATGAAACTTGGTCTGACTCCTCATCCAAGTGGGACACACATGATGGATGGGCTAGATTTGTGAACCCCATCTCGGTGGGCCTAACAAATGATTATGAATATTTTAATGGAGGGTAACCCCTCTCAACTTTTGTATGTGGTGTGGCCCAAAAAAGTCACAGATTGACTTGATTTTTAAGCCTTAGGCCCACCAAGGAATGGTGCATCTGATTGATGGGGTAGATGTGGGCCCACTTTGATTTATATATTGTATATCCATATGATCCATTTATTTTGCCAACTCATTGTTGGATATGAGCCCAAAAATGAAACATATTCAAAGATCTGGTGGACTACACCACATGAAAGCAATAGTGATTGGTTATCCATTTTTAAAATCGTCGTAAGGTCAATTGTATTGTTTATTTGACATCCAGTCTGTTTATTAGGTCATACGGGCCTAGATGAAGGGGAAAAACAAAAATCATCTCGATCCAAAACTTTTATGGCCTCCAAAATGTTTTAAACGATTGACGCTCATTCAACACTGTTTCCTATAATGTGGTCTATTTCATATTAGGATATGCCTCATTTTTTGTCTCATGCCATAAAATGATCTTTAAAAATCGATGGATGGCATAGATTAAACACATACATCATGGTGGGGCCCGCAGAGCACTAACCACCAATCATTGGATGGTGTCAGGGGGAGTAGCCAATCTGTTGCCCTTATTTGTAATGTGGTCCATTTAATCTTTCGATATGATTATTTTTTGAAAAATTTCTAAAATGATCTCGAAAAATGGATGAACGAGGTGGGTTGATCCCGAATTTTCAATAAAATTTTCTCAATAATTTCAAAATGCTGATTTTTTTCATCAAAAGCATCATTTTGTTTTCAAAATTTTTCTCAAACGTTGTTAAAAATTTTCAACTTCTCAATATTCTTTTTCATGTGATATTACAAATCATTTAAATATATTACTTTTTGATTATAAAAAAAAAAAAAAAAAAAATCACTCATATAATATAAAAACTATATATATTCAGAATATCAAAAAGATATAAATGAAAAGAAAACACAAACATCAGCTTGATCCAAAACTTCTATGAATGTTATTTTTAATGGCGGACGTTCAATCCCCACTTTGTAGTCCAATTAAGCCTTGGACCCGCCCTATTTTTTAGTTAATATCTTAAAATGATCCGATAAAGGCGTTGAACGATATGGAGAAAGTCAATCCATGACTTGGGTGGGCCAAGAGCTTAAAAATAAAGTCAATCCATGACTTAGGTGGGCTACACCACATAATATAGTGGAGAGGGGTTTCCTTAAAACATTCATAATCATATATCATATATTGGGCCTGCCTAAATGTGATTCACATATCCAACCCACTCATTATGTGTGTCCCACTTGGATAAGGGGTCAGACCAAGTTTTAGCCTCATCCAAAACTCATGTGCGCCCCACTAAGTGCTTTTATATTTTTTAAGGTGTCTTGACATGGTTTTAGATGGTATGGCCCACTTGAGTTTCGTTTACGGATGATTTTTGAGATATCTCATAACCTAAAGGAGACACATTAAATGCATGGCGTTGATGTTCGACACACATCATGATGGGGCCCACAACTTATTAACATCAATTCTTAGGTTCTCGCAGGGTTAATAAGTTGGGTCACAATTTTGACAACAATATTTAGCCCATTTTACGTCTAGCCCATTCACTCTATTTTACTAATTAATACCCTCAATTTAACTAGTTACTCACCCCAATCAGGCTAACTACATGTGAGAAAGACAATGGGCATACAAGATTAATCAACAATTTAAGTGAAATTTGATTTAAACATATGAAGTTATTTACTCTTCAAGCTCGACTAATTCGATTATCTGAAATGGTTAAATGTTCAATTAGTGGATGTGCCTAATAATTTATTAATTTTTTTCACAAATAAATTTCAATTTCCATTTAAAAATAACATTTTTTTCAAAATGTATATTTTTACTCTTAATTTTTCTTTGAAAACTTTTAACAAAATATCATTTTTATTATAAAATATTTCAAAAATAATAATATACAAATTCTTAATCATAAATTTTCACAAATTTTATTTTATTTTTCCCAAAAATTCCAAAATGCCGATTTTTTTCTTCAAAAGCATCATGTTGTTTTCAACTTTTCAATTTTTTAAAAAAATTATATATATTTTTTCAAAATTTAGTGCTTTTATAAATAACTTTTTCTTTTAATTTCGAATGTTGAAAATTTTTAATTAATTTTCAAAATCACAAAATTATTCAACTTATTTATTTTTTGTTTCAAAATGTTTGTTTTTTGATATAGTATTGATTTTTTAATATCATTTTATTTTATTTTTCACTCAAATTTTATTTTGAGTGAAAATAAAATAAAATTTCATATTTAAATTTAATTTTCAAATTTCAAACTCTCATTATCTTTTTTAAAATATTTTCATTTTTCAACATTGTGAAAATTTTAAAATTTTTAAAAATATTTTTAATTTTCTTTTTAGGATATTATTTTTTCTAAAAATAAAATTCTTTTTTTTTTTTTCAAATTTATCAATTTTATTCAAAATTCTTTTTTGTTCCCACAAAATAGATTTTTATTAAATTACGATTTTTATTTTTTCAAAATCTATTCTTTTTCTCAAACATTATTAAATTTTTTTGACTTCTCAATATTCTTTTTCATGTTATATTACAAACCATTTAAATATTAATTTTAAATTAAAAAATAAAAATAAAAATTCCACTCAATTGATATAAAAATAGAATAAAATTTTTTTTTGCATTCAATCAATTGTTAAAAAATAATCTTAGATACAAATATGTACAATTAAACCACCGAAATTCTATTTAAAAACAATTATTAGACTATAAAAAAACTTAATTTTCCATATTCTTAAAAAAATGAAAAATATTAATGTTAAGGCAAAAGCCCTTTTACGACGGACCATGATCCGTCGCAAAAGCAACTGAAAAGCGCGCCATTTGGTGTTTTGGGCGGGAATTTAGGGCGGGCATAAAGGCAAATTTTGCGACGGATTTCGACCGTCGCCTATTAACGACGGACCAAAATCCGTCGTAAATACGTCGTAAATCAGATTTTAGCGACGGATTTTGGTCCGTCGCTAAATTTAGCGACGTTCAAACTACGGATTTTCGACAAACACGGGGTTAGCGACGGACTTTTTCTGTTAGCGACGGATGAAATCCGTCGTTAAACCAAGAGATTTTAACGACGGACGAAGTCCGTCGCAAAAGTACGTCGCAAATTGGCCAATTTGGCGTAGTGAGATGAAATCCTTCATCTTTCCCAGCCTACCCATGGAAGTAATCGGTGGTGCTCTTCACCAATGACCGTATCCTCTTCTCCTCTATAAGCAGCCAATGAGCGAATTCTTATCTGGTTAAAAAGATCTTAGAATTTTAGAGTTGCCAACGAGCAGAATTAGGTACCATCATAAGCAGCTAATTACCAAGATAGCAGGAAAAAAAAAAAGAACCCTAGAAAAAATAGCCTCGTACAAATATTAAAGAGAAATATGCAACAGACAGGTATATTCCCCCACACACTAAATTCTGATAATGACAGCCTCTTACTCTTAGAAATGTTGCAGGGAAAAAGAAGGTGAAAATTGGCATGAAACCAATCATGATAGTTTATAAGAATGTAACAGACAGGTGTATTCCCCCACACACAAACTTATAAGAATGTTGTCTGCGAGTTTAACTTACCGAAAGTCAATCAAAGAGGACATACTCAAACACATATAAAGCATGTTTTGATATATTATGGCCCATGACATTGAAATACAACAGAAAGAAGTTGAAGAAAGAAATATATATGTATATGTATATACTTTTCACCTTTTTCTATTTTTCTCTCAAAATGGTTGATTTCACTTCAATCTATCAAATATCACTCAAATCTTGTGTTTTGATCCAAAATAAGCCTAGATCTAGTATAAATTTAGTTTTTAAGCTTCCTTTATAGCTGTATCAGCCCTGTATCAGTGTCAATGTGGGGTGTATCAACCTGTATCAACTGATATGGGCTGATTTAGCCCTTTTTCTCTGGCACAACCCTCTATCACTTAACAGGGTGGCTTATGATATAGCCAAAACCAAGAGCAACTTACCTATGAAAAGGGGAAATGAATCAAGCAGCTGCATGTCAACATTTTAGAACACAAACACTAAAACCTTAAAAACTGGTCAGTTACAGAGGTAACTACTTGGTGAAATAAAAAGGTACCGAATCTGACTGACCTTGAACTTACAACTTCTACTTGGAAACCAAACACCCTAACCACTAGGCTAACAGCAGATTAGTTGTTAAATTGCCTCTTTTTCTTTTTCTTTTTTTTAATTATTAGAAAGAGGTAGATTTTGGGCCAAAACAGTCCAAGAGGGCCCGACCTAGGACCGGTAGTCAAACCAAGTCATGTTAAACAGTTGTCTTTCTTTTAACTAGGAAAGCAATGCCAAAAAGGTGCCATGGTCAATAAATAGTAATAACCATAAGGTGTGGTCCATCGTACTCAAATCTTACTAAGAAAGGTAAAATATAATCCTTGTTAAAGCATGCACAGAACTTCATGACTAAATGCTCAATGGCAATAGACTCTTAAGAGTTTTGTAGAAGTACAATTTAAAAATCAAAAATGACCAAGCACCTCCAAAAGGCTACAGCAGATAAGCTCATTCATAGGTAGCAATCATGCTAACTTTAGAGGCCATAAAAGCACTCCTTGGCCAGTGGTTCACACAAAGCTTACAACAATGAGTTTGATTTTTTGGTGAACTGCAAAGGGAATACTTCACAAAGTAACTTATAGCTTCTTAGCATTAGGGGAAAAAAAAAATACAATACAACTATAACACACATTGAAAAAAATAAAATAAAAAAATACAACTACCATCATTAACGAGGGAAGGAACATCAAAAGGCAATTTGACAAAGAATGATAAGAAAACAATCACAAGAAATTTCCATTGGCACCTTATCAACATTGTCCCTAGCAAATTGATGTTAGCTTTACAGATCCTATTCTTCAAATCATTTCTATTATATATAACAGGAGGAGAAAATGGACATTTTTGCCCAAGCAATTAGTTTTTAGGAGAGTCATGGCCATCAACATTCTACAAGGCTTTAAATGAGATTTTCAATATGGTCGGAGGTACTTGTGGAATTTTGAAAATCTGCAAGCTTATAAATGGACAGTTGGGATTTTAGCCGCATCAACGTATAGAATGGATTTCCTAAAAAAATTGTTACAACCAAACGCACCCTAAGGGCCTGTTTGGACGCATGCTTTTGCTACTCAGCATTTTAGCGCTACTTTATCAAGTGGGAGATGACCATAATAGCCATCACCATTACCATTCCGGTATGGGCCGTAATGGCTTTTATGGTGCTCTTTTAAAAGGATAGCCTTTAAATATGCAGTATGTATGCTCATATCGATCAGTACATTTTTCCCACAAACCAGGTTTTGTTACATAAAATAGCACTGTTACTTTATCCTTAAAACACTAAAAATGCAGCAAAATAACGTAAAAAAGGCAAAATATTTGATAACATATTTACCTTGCTTGTTGCATCTTTTGGATCCTTTGGGAATCTCTTAGTGATCTCTCGCAGACCTTGACAGATTGAAATCAAACCAACAACAAATGAATAATTAAATGAAGCATTTGTTGTGCCAACTTACCAACTAATAAATGGGAAAATAAAAAAGGACAGGGCCATTTTAATGGCCAGCAATAATGTTCAAACTAACCTGGAATTTATTGCCTTCCGCCACGACTGTGAGCTCTGTCAGACTGGAAAAAAGATAGTACAACTTTTAGCACAATCTTCTAATAAATTACAAAATGGGGGAAAAAAGGGTCAATGTAAAATAAAATAGAAGGCAAGGACACAACTCACCTTAAGCCCTTTTCCCTCCTCCTTTACCCCGGCTTGGGACCGGCAATGCAAGAAGTTGCATTGGCGGAGTTAAAAAAGGGCTTAAGCTCCATTTGGTTTGAGAAAAAAAATTATATTCATAAAGATTGATGTGATGACCAAATGGTGCCTAAGACTTATTATATGCAAATTTACTAAAAGGTATGATAGGAACTCTTACACTACAAATATGATGACCAAGTGACCACCTGTAAAAAGAAAAGAA
This sequence comes from Magnolia sinica, assembly GCF_029962835.1. Classification (NCBI taxonomy): domain Eukaryota; kingdom Viridiplantae; phylum Streptophyta; class Magnoliopsida; order Magnoliales; family Magnoliaceae; genus Magnolia; species Magnolia sinica. The sequence goes on along the minus strand of NC_080590.1, from coordinate 57,508,177 downwards.
ACGGAATGATTTTACAAAGTGTATTGGTGCCAAAAGGATGGAGAACATATAAATACTCACCAATCAACATAGGCTGGAATCGTCGAGCTAATGCTTTACCCTTTTCAAAATGCATCCTGTGTTCATAAATAGAACCTGAAGGTTCCTAGTGTGTGCCGCCCTGCAATTGGATGAGCTCAAGTGTATTGTGCAAATTTCAAAACAGAGTAATGGGTGTAAATCTTGAAATTTGCATAATACAAACACAAACAGTAAAGCAGGTATAAGTCATAAAACCATCTTTGCCCGAGCCTCGACAATTCAACCAAACAACCTAAACAAAAATAAAAATAAAAATCAATGAGCCTACATGCTCAGGCATGTCAGTAAGACAATTGATATAAGATGGGGACATTTGAGCTGTGAATAAGGTGGGCCGAAGGTGGGGACATTTGAGCTGTGAATAAGGTGGGCCTAGCATGCAGAGCAGGTGCAAATTAAGATGTATTGAAAATAGTCTGATTTAATTTCCAATCAAGGATGACCTGTAACATACACCTGATGGAACAGGTTCTGCCTGTGGGGGCCAGTAGACCTCTTACATGTATAATTAATGGGTTGGGCAATACCAACCAACGGCATCAGGATTCATATTACATTCTCTAATTTTGGGGAGAGAGAAGAGAGAGGGTGAGGGAGGAAAGATGTGATTATATACTTTGCACCTTTTCACCACTAAAAACTAGCAGTGCATTGATGAACAACATTAAAACAATCGGTGCATAACATTGGCAGCGCCACTGCTGCTGCCATCTAAAAGGCCTCAGAAATAACCGTAATTATGAACCCCACAATGCTCCTCCCCCTTTTCCACCATAATTAATGGCCAAGAGAAAGCTGCCCCTGTAGTTAATTTCTTTGGAGATTTTTTTAGTCATGAGATTCTTCTCAGGATATTGTAAGGAAAATCTCACCTTTTACACACACACACACACACACACGTGTGTGTGTGTGCATACATATACACATACACACACACATATACGTACACACACACACACACAGAGACACACACACACACTTTTTCTTAAAAACTTCAACATATAATTATAAAATGAATTACTTAAAATTCTAAATTTTATAGGATACACTACAAGAAAATAGGCCTTTAGCCACAATTTTTTAACCTCGGTTGAAAAAATGGAGGCTAAATGTGTCTTTTAGCCTCGGTTGTTAAGGAACTGAGGCTAAAAGTTCATCTTTCACCTCAGTTGCATAGGAATTGAAGCAAAAAGTCTACCTTTTAGCCTCAGTTGCATAGGAACCGAGGCGAAAAGTCTACCTTTTAGCCTCAGTTGCTTAGGAACTAAGGCGAAAAGTCTAGGTTTTAGCCTCAGTTGCATAGGAACCGAGGCAAAAAGTCTACCTTTTAGCCTCAGTTACATAGGAACTGAGGTGAAAAGTCTACCTTTTAACCTCATTTGCATAGGAACCGAGGTGAAAAGTCACCTTTTAGCCTCAATTGTATAGGAACCGAGGCGAAAAGTCTACCTTTTAGCCTCGGTTGCATAGGAACTGAGGTGAAAGGTCTACTTTTTAGCCTCAGTTGCATAGGAACTAAGGCGAAAGGTCTACTTTTTAGCCTCAGTTGCATCGGAACCGAGGCAAAAAATTTACTTTTTAGCCTCAGTTGCATAGGAACCGAGGCCAAAAGTCTACTTTTTAGCCTCCGTTTTATAAGAACCGAGGCCAAAAGTCTATATTTAAGAATATTGAAAAAAAATTGAGAATATTGAAAGAATTAATAATTTTTAAAATTTTTGACAATTGTGAAAAAATTGAGATTTTTGAAAAAAAAATGGAGCCAATTGGGAAAAAATTGAGAATTTTGAAAAAAAAAATTGAGAGTTTTGAAAAAGATTTGAATTTTGAATTTTTTAAGAACTAAGAATTTTTAAAATTTTTGAGAACTTTTAAAAAATTGAGAAATTTTTTTTTTGAAAAATTAAGAATAAAAAAAATGATAATTATGAAAAAGTATGAATTTTTAAAAAAATTAAGAATTTTGAAAATTTTTGAAATTTTTTTTAAAAAAAAAAGAATTTTGGATTTGAAAATCTTGAAAAAGTTTGAAAATTTTTAGAAATTTGAAAATTTTCAAATAATTAAAAATTCTGAAAAAAATTAAGAAATTTCAAATGAAATCGGATGGGCAGAAGAAAGATTTCACACGAACTTTTTAGCCTCGGTTGCATACAAACCGAGGCTAAAAGTCTAATTCAAAAATATAAATTCGACGGGCGTGAATGGTTGCTTTTTCCCTGACTCCTTTTCTCACTCGCTGTGCGAGCGAGCGAGAGAGATATTCGTTCTCTTTCTAGGAATTTCCCCTGGGATTTTCACACCTCGATCGTCCTTCCTTTTTTTTTTTTTTTTTCATTTAATTTTCTACAAATCTCTTTGATTTCTTCTATCTTTGAAGAACCTGTCAAGACCTCGATCTCTTTCTTCGCTTTTTCGCCTAGGGTTTCTGCTCCCGATTCGTAGATTTTACTCCTTTTTTTTTTTCTCGTTTTCTCAGCTTCAATCTCTGTAAAAGAGCTGGAATCCTTCTTCGCCGCTCCTTTCCAGGGTTCCTGCCCGAGATTTGCTGTTTTGTCCGTTGGGTTCCTGGACAATACATTCAAGAAGGTTGGGAGAATGCAGCAGAGATTGAAGCAGCAGCAATAGCAACAAGCCCTGATGTAGTAGGCGTTGCTACATAAGTAGCAACTCTACCATCCCGGCGTCCTCGCGGCTGCCACGTCTCAGGTACCATTCTAGGATCAAATTTCCCCCCAAATTTCTCAGTTTTCGTGCCTAATGCATGTCTGTGTCATGATTTGCTCAAAAATGCATTTTCTAAAAATCTCGTTTTGTACGTTTTGATTCTCATAATAAATTCCATTATTTCGCTTTGATATTCCTTTTGGGAAGAAATTCCCAAATTCGACCTGTAATGGGATTTCCTAAACTCTGTAATGGGACCAATGATCTAGATGGCCTGGGTTGCTATAGATGTATGCCATGTATACAATGGATGTAGACATAAAATAGTCTTGTCATTCATTATTTGTTGTGAATGTTTAAGGTGTGCACAAGATGTGTTTGATGAAATGTCTCAGGGGAAGAGCTGCGAGACTTGGAGAATGCACGACATTGTTGTTGTGGTGGTGCCAAGCTCTGTATCCCTTTGTTGTTATTTTTATTCTCTGCCCAATTGCGACTTGAAGCCATTAGATTATCAATCGTTTCTGCAACCAAAAGCCAACATTATTAATAAAGAAAATGCTACAAATGATGCAATGTTCAATGTTAAAAGCTGAGAAAATATGAAAACAGACACATGGCATGCAAGCTGACTGTTAGTCGTCCAGGCTAAAAAATCTGGCTAGTCCGCTCATTATATAAGGTAGGCCAAAATATAGAGAAGAAATGGCAATTTGCATTAAATATACACAAGTGTTCTCAACCTGATTAGTGGACCAACCTGCTTTTCTTGGCCAAGGAAACTGCACGTTATGTATGATCTATGTGAATCATGTGATGGATCTATTACATTTGTCACATGAATATTGTGGTTATAAATGAGTGGAATTATCAAATGTCCTTGTCACAAAAAATAAAATAAATTCAAACATCCATGTCACAGAGATAAATATCATTCTCAGTAATTTCTCTGCTAGTAGAATTCAGGGGAGATTTTAGATTTTGAGGTTTTCTCAGGATATTATTGGGAATATCTTGGTGAAACTAAAAAGATTTTAAAAATGTTTGTCACATGAATACTGTGTTACAAATTCGTGGAATTTCAAATGTCCTTCTCAGCAATTTCTCAGCCAGCCAGTCCCCAGACCAAGTAAAAGGAGGGTTGATGTCATGTAGGTAGCTGGCCTGAAGTTCTGTCAAGCAGTCATGAGAATTCCTGTTTCAAATCTTGATAGAAGAAACACTATTTGAGTCATGGAACAACTTTAAATTTTATTTTTATTTTTATTTTTATGCAATCTGTTCATGTATGACAAACATAATTATTGGTCTTTCATCATGGACCTGATGGGAGCAAAAGCCCAAAGTGACCATGTTCTCATACAACTAGAATGCTAAGGTTAATAACATAAAATTCCAAGTTTCTGCACGCTCAATTGACTTTCTAGTCTAACAATCTTATTATATCTCTTTCTTCAAGTCATTTTGAGTCCTTGATCGAATTTGTTGAGTTTTGAAAGCTTTTGCATGATCTTATTTTCTCAACTTTCAAAGACAAGATCAAGTTTTCGAGTACTTGATTTCTCGTGTGATCTTATCAACTTCTCTTTCTTTTTCTTATAACTAAAACTCCCCCTTTAGCATTTCTTAAGACGAGTTGAATCTCCTCAGCTTTCTTAGGCACTAAACACTGTTGTTTTTAGATGTAAATTCTCACTAAAGATTCACAGTCTTCTTGAAAAATAATGTAAAACCAACCCCAAATAAAGGACCCAAAATGAAACACCCACATTTGTTTGAAAAGTTATGTTTGCTGATAATATGAAAAATTTCGGGGTTTTTTCTTCATTCTAGGGGAGATTTATTCATATGTATTTTCTAATTTGCCAAGAGCTAAAACATTTTAAGTTAGTGGGAAGATTTTGATGAGGACATCAAAGCACCATTCATTAGGCTTTGGTTGGAGGAGGGAGGCAAACTGCCTTAGTGGGAATTTAAATGCTGCCAACTCTCTACGAAGCTCTGAGTTCTAACATGAACTGGTTGGTCTTTACTTTGTTCTACTTATTCTAATGTTCCGAAAAATAATTGACATTTTTCTAATGCTATCTATCTCTGAATCAGGTCAAAGCATCCAAAATCTGTGTTGATTATGGACGAGGTTGATGGTATGTCTGCTAGTATTAAGATTTCCAAAATTCCTATCATTTGTATCTGTAATGACCGCTACAGTCAGAAGCTAAAAAGTCTTGTTAACTACTGTTTGCTTCTCAACTTCAGGAAACCTATGAAACAACAGGTTCTTTGTTTGCTTGATGTTGATGCAGAATAGCCTGTGAAGACTTTTCTAACCTCACTTTCATCTTTTTCTACCTTTTTTTCTACCTTTTTAGGCTTGCTTCTTAAAGGTGTCACCGAAGCAGTAGAAGAAGAAGCAGAAGCGGTAGGTATGTATGTACATGCTTTTCCCTTGTCATTCTTGGCTCAAATACATTCAGGCAATCTTAGTTGTCTAGAAAACATTACAAATGCCACATATTTTGTGTATAGACCCAGTACTGATTCGATAAATACCCCCATAAGTTGTGCTTTTAGCCATATAATAATTCTAAACTAACAGTCCCCAAAAGAAAAATGGTCAATGGCCCACATTTGGTTAGAGGAGGAGAATAAATTTAGGCTAGGATTACCTCAAAAAATAAAAATCTTTTTGTCAACATCAAATATTGCATTGTTCAAAGTAATGATTCACCTGGATTGGAATTGCTTAAAGTTACACATGCACATGTTCCTTTTGTGAGACTATTTTGTTGGTCTACTCTTTCCAAATGAGCATTAGGGAAAAGAAAGACTATTTTGTTGGTTTGCTCTTTCCAAATTAGCATAAGGGAAAGGAAAGGTATCTTCTTCTTCTTCTTTTTTTGGGTGGACGCAAGGTCCCCAGATTTATGGATGGGGTTTAGAATCAATGTTCAGCTTATTCAGTGAACCACTACTGCTTGAATTTGTATTAACAGCCCAATTTCTGTTCTTGCACCACTATTACAAATCATCTTGACTCATTGGTATCTCAAATATTTAAACTGACTTTTTTTAATAAATAGTTTCTACCCATGTTATGTGGGTCCTTCAAAAGTGGAGTACCTGAGTTGGATACTCAAACAGCAGGATAAGGTATGGATAAGAGACCTGCCTTCACAAGACTTGAAATGCAGATCCATTCTGTTTTTAAACTGTTGAGCTATCAGTTATTTAGAATTTTAAATGAATATTACCAATTGGGTTGCAAGTCCAGCTTGCTTGATATTGTTGGGGCATCATTTGAACTTGGCTATCTTTTTTGAACAGTAACACAAGAAAATTTTATTAGAACAACTGAAAAGAGGGAAAAATGAGAATAAGCAATGTGGGATGAAGAGAGATCATTGCATTCACCCCTAAAGATGGCATTAAGGAAGAAAAAGACCCAACAACCCAATAATTCCTCCTTTTTTACTTCTAAACTGTAGGCAAACCCATTGCCCAAGACGGATCCAACTGTTTAGCTTATGAAAGATCTCTTCCACAGATTCCAAGCAATTGCTGAAGTACCTGTTGTTTCTTCCTTTCTAGATTGACCACAGCACTGCTAGAAAGGAGAGACACCATATAAATGTTTTCCTGTTGCCTTTCTTTCATCTGTTCTAGGCAAGGTAGAAAGCATCAATCAAACATGGTGCAATCCATAACATGATTATCTTATGAGTTCTGACCAATCCCTTGCTGTATTTGTCATGAAAATTTGGATTTAGGGGATCCGCCGTACCTGATCTTTGCTGTATCCATACTCAGGTACTGTATTTTTATACAATTTTCTCCAAGAAGATAGTCATGCATGTGATTTAGCAATGGTAAGAACTTTTCTTTGACTTACTTCACCAATTTGCTACTGAGCCATTGAATTGCCTATGGATGCGCTGGTAACTTTGAAATCTTTTGCCAAAGAAGAAGAAAAAGAAGGAGACAAGTTTTATTCTTTTGCCAGAGAAGAAGAAGGTGACAAGTTTTATTCTTTTGCCAGAGAAGAAGGTGACAAGTTTTATTATTTATAGGTATGGTTAGGATGTGTTTGGATGATGCTTGTAAATGGGGTTAACTGTAAATGATTTACAGGTAAATGGTTTATAGTCTGTGTTTGGATGCTGAAAATTGCCTGTAAATGCTTTTCTATGGCTTGTAGGTTTTGACCCTTCCACTTTCATGCCTGATTAAAGTTCTCCTCTGGCCTTTGATTTTACAAATGCGGATTGGCTTGTTACCTGAGGTAGATGGTGGAAAAGCTATTTTATTTGATTGCATGTGCTGTACTAATGTTCTGCATTTTTGGAGTCATATCATTTCCAGCAAGCTTATGTTTTTTAATGCTATAAATTTCAGGTTGTATCGTGGTGATCCAGTGCTAAATCCTCTTACACCTTGGGATAGACCTCCATTGAAAAACATTTTCTGTATATATGGGATAGATATGAAGACTGAGGTAATGTGCTATTTTATTTGAATAATAATTATTTCTAAATTCTTCTTTTTAAAAAAATTGTAATTTGTTATGGCTGAGCCAATTGTGGCACTGCATCTGTCTAATCCTGACATTCCTGAGTTAATTTTTGGATTCTCATTGGGTATGAGTGAAGTTTGTGAGTGTTTAACTCCTGATACTATAAATAATAAGTATCATGGATGTGAAGACTGGTGGAGGCAAGTTTTTTTTAGCACAAGGCTTATTGTGAAAAGCATAGCTTGGATCAGAAAAAGGTCATATCAATTGCTTTTGAAGAATGAATATCTTATGATGCATTGTCTTTCATAGGGTAAAAGTCTTATGTTACAATGCATAAGTTTATTTCCCCTGCCTCATCTTGGTTTTTATCAATTTCTACAGGCTGAGAGTCTGCAACATGGACCTGATGAGGTCCGCCGCATTAAGCAAATCCGGGTCAGTGAGAATGTACTATAATCTACATCTTGTCTGTTTTCTCATTCATTATCGGATCCTCTTTTTGGGTTTCCTTTCCAGCACTTCCAACTCTTAATTCTACTCTCTTTCCTTTCCCTACACACATCCATCTGCATTTAATTTCTTATTTGAGAGTTTCATTTCATGTGTTGCAGCCAGCAGGCCAGAGCTACCTATTGAGGTTGCAGGGCCTGCTACACACAATTTGAATGGAGAATGCTAGTGGAGGCAATGATGACGTTGGCCTGGAAGCAGCAGAAGATGGACGGGTAGTGTTATCTCAGGGTTCGCCAAGCACGATGGCACCGGTGATGACGGGCGTAACCATGACTTTGTATTATTTGTAGAACCTAGTGTTGTGTAACAGTTTGATTGAGTTAAACTTTAAATAAACTATCGTTAATTGTTTTGTTGGTAATGTGGCTTTCATGATTGATTGTTTCATGAGTGGATTGAATGAATGAATTAGTAGTTTAAATAAATATTAAAAAATTAAAAAACATTTTTAGCCTCAATTTGTAACTGAGGCTTGAATTTAGCCTCAGTTGTTGATAACCAAGGTTGAAATTCCAGTGGTTAAAGGCTTTAGCCTCGGTTGTTGAGAACCGAGGTTAAAAATAGATTTAGCTTCGGTTGAACGCAATTGAGGCTAAAATTCGGATTTAATCTCAGTTGAAAACAATGGAGGCTAAAATTTTGATTTAGCCTCATTTCAAGAAAATTGAAGCTAAAAAGGTTTTTAGCCTCACTTGAAGAACCGAGGCTATAAAAGTCATTTTAACCTCAGTTGCTAAAACTGAGGCTAAAGCCTTTAGCCACAGGGGTTTCAACCTTGGTTTGGATAACTGAGGCAAAACTGAAGCTAAAGACTTTAGCCTCATTTTTTAACCTTTTTAGCCACAGTTTTAAACCGAGGCTAAAACCCACTTTTCTTGTAGTGATATTCACAATAAAATCTCAAATTCTTACTTTCTTCATTTGCTAATGGAAAAAATAAAATAAAAATAAATCTACAAATTCTTTTTAATAACAAAAACTAATTTAAGGGTCGTTTGGATGGTGCTAAATGGGGCAAGTAATAAATGATTTACTAGCAAATCATTTACAATTGTTTGGATGCTCTAATTTGCTAGTAAATCATTTTATTTTATTTTTTAATCTAAATGCATCCTATGAGAACAAAACATCATACGAGGCGGAGATCCAAAATAATCGCGGTTTTACTATTGCCAAACACTAATCGACCATGAAAGCTAGCTAACCACCAAAAATCTGATGGCAGCAAGCAAAAACCAAGACTTCAACAAACCAATCCTCAACCAAATAAAGATTAACCACTCCTACACAATGGCATTCGCGGCACTTGCAATTTGCTAGTAAATCATTTTCCACTTGTTGTAAATGATTTACTAACAAAGCCCCCTTCTCATTTTCCAGCAAAAAAATTGAGTTTTTATTTACTAGTAAATGAGGAAATGACAACGGCCTTTTTTTTTTAAATTATTATTATTATTATTTTTTGAATGAAAGCCTATAAAGTAGATTTCATTTACCATTTACAGGCTATCTTAACACTATAAATGATTCGCTAATAAATCATTTACAACTTAAAGCCAAACAGACAGGCTATAAATCATTTACAGCCTTTAAGTAATTTACTAGTAAATCATTTACGATGTAAAACATTTACCACCATCCAAATGACCCCTTAAGAAATGATGGTGCCAAATTTGGAGCCTTCATTTAGAACCATGTGATCCATCACTTAGCTTTAGCAGTTGACATTAACGGTAAAAAAATCCTCCATATGTCAAGCAAATCCAGCCATTGCTTGGCCATAGACATGGAAAACACTAAAGACAAGGTGATCTAAACATATGGTTGCTTGGTTGATACAGTACGCATTAACATGCAAAAGTCCTCCTGTTCATTGGCATAATCATCCAATCAGAACCATTCTTACTCTGCATCCAATCCATACTCGGGCTTCTGGATTGATGGCCCAAATCACAGACATCAACTTGGGGCGTACGTCATGTGGGTGAGCCCAATCATGGAGTGCTAACTTAAGCATCCCAATATTTAGGAAATGATCAAGGTGAACTACATATGGCAAAATTCCACTACAATTGATGGGAGAAGATGGGAAGTGGGGCATCTTGTACATTTTTGAAGGCAGCCTTCTTGAAAGAGTCCACTCCCTATCACCAGCTGTTCTATTGATCAGACAACAATAGGATTCGACCATAGCTAGTGGCATTTAAAAGTATCCACAAGTCTAATTGGATTCACCACTGGCAAAGGTAGCATATGATAGTACCTAAAACTCCAATACAATGGGTTGTAGCTAAGGTAGCATTTACAACTAGCCACAGACCAACATTTAGTTGAATGGTGGAGTGGCTTTGTTTTGAAATTACTGAACATTTTAGACAGAGTGGAAATCCAAACCTGAAGCTTCTATCTTAAGATCATTGATCGAATGGTCAGGATATCATCCAACCAGTCTGGCTTTTGGATCATAACCATCCACGGTAAAAGTGGGCACATGCACCTTGTGGACCACTCGAGGATCATCCACAATCTCACACACGTCACATGAGCACATGGTGTGTTTTTTGTTTAGTGTTTGAAGAAGGTGAACCTGTAATTAGCATTCCTCAACCATAAGACATCTGGAAAAATCAATCTTGGGAACCATCACTCTGGAATCGTGTTCCAAGGATCCAAGTGGGGCACCAGTCGACTTACTCTATTTAACGTTGAAGCCAATTGTCTCAAGAAGCCATAAAGGAATGGGCGATTAGCCTTTTCTCAAATCAATCTTGATGACCATAGGACACATATCCATCCACTAATTTCATTATCTGTCACAAAGCAAGCCTAACCAAAGTCTAGACTAAGAGATTTTAGGTTGGATACAAACCAACTTACAATTGAGAGAATTTGAACAGACCATTCTACAAAAGCTTCAACCATTACTGATGAATTGCCAAAACTGCAATATGAAATGTTAAAGAGTGTTGCAGAAATTGCATATATCATGCATCAAATTAGATTGACTGCCCGCCCATCCCATTTGAATTGATGAATTAGCAAGATTTGCAACCTATATATGACTGTGAAAATATAAAACATAGTCTGAAAAACTGACCCAATCACTAGATAGAGAAAGCTACCGAGAAGAAATCATGTCATGTGCAAATTCCTGTCTTCTACAAGGACATGGAAGCAGCAAAGTCTTGAAAGAAGCTGAACTGAATTCAGAAAGAAAATTGTGTAGCATGACTGAAGATACACATTTCCCAGGATCTCCCATGCTAGACTTCGATTCCATGAGAAAATTGTCCATTAATTCTGCATATGTTTCCGAATAGATAAATGCCAAATCATAATGGAGGAGGGAGGATTGACGGATCAAGCATCTGCTCTAGCATGGAAACTCTAATTAATTTCAAAAACGTTAACAGGCATCTAAATAAAAGTGTGGCTTCATAGCTTCTCTTTTTTATCATTTGCCCACTCTCAAATATTTTTATTTCTTGACAAATTTATTCATGAGGAGGATGTCTTCTTACAAGGAGAATCGATGATGCATGGTTATGGATATTGTTATGGACATGGACATGAGGAATGGGGTTAGAATTCCCCAGATAATGCAAAATACTTGTTAAGGTTCACATTTAATATCATCTTCATTACCTTTTCTTTATACTTTATAAAAAAAAAAAAAAAAATTAAAAAAAAAAAATCCTAGTGGTTTTCACAAAAAAACATAACAAAACCAAAAACCACACCACTTGCAAGATGCAGATCAGATTTTTCCACCATGTATGACATGTATGCAATTTCTAAGTGCCTACGTATCATCCATCACACTCTACAAGATATTTCAGACATGATGAAACCCAGAGAGAGAGAGAGAGAGAGAGAGAGGGAGAGAGAGAGAGAGAGAGAGAGAGAGAGAGAGAGAGAGAGAGAGAGAGAGAGAAGCATACTGTTGCAGCTATTGCTGGTGCTTCTTCCTCTTGTGGGCCTTCTTGGACTTTGGCATGTTCTAGCAAGGAGGGCAACGACTAAGAGATCAGCGTCTTCAACAAGCAATGGAAATGGAAGCCATATCAAAAGAGGCTGGAGTGCAGGGACGTTGGGGAGAGAGAGAGACTTTCGGGATTTGGGGATGGGGGGTGCGATTTGGGAGAGAAGAGAGAAGAAGGGTTTTCGGAGAGAAATATTGGCACGCGCGCGATTTGGGGATGGTGAGATTTGGGAGAGGAGGGAAAAAGGGTTCTGGGAGAGAGATTTGGCAGGTGCGATTTGGGGATGCTATTCGGGAGGGGAAAAGCCCTATTTTATTTTTTGCAGCAGCGGTGGCTTATCTGTACACTGGTGGCCACGTAAAAACGCCACTCATTTTACATCTACACTGGTGGTTCATTGTGGCCGCCAGTGACAATGCGCTACTGATACAGAGATTTCTTGTAGTGGGTTCAATTGGTTACACCAAATATTATAAAATTTCATGATATCTTTGTTAGGGGCTGTTGCACAAAACCTTAGGATCTAGCCTCCTAAATACACAAGAATTATAAGATAATAAAGCAATGAAATAAATCAAAGCATAAACCACATAACATAAGAGACTTTTACATGGAAAACCATCAAAGAGGTAAAAACCACAGGATTTCGTCTAGATCAACAATCCACTATGAAGTACAACGTTACAACCGATTACAAGCATACACTGCTTGGATCAAACCTTCTTCACTCACACAAGAGTGAATAAACAATAAGAGAATAAAGAAAAACAGAGATATCTCACTGATTATGAGGATGTAGAAGCGCTGAGATGTTGAGTGCAAATAGATCACCTCTAGGAGCATAACTTCCCTTCCACAAGCTTCCTCTCTCTCTTTCTCTCACACCTTTTATAGCTCTAAACCCTTTAACAAACCCTTGTAAAGCTTTAGGAAAACCTCTTACATTACCTAGAAAGCCCTAGGTAGCTCTAATTTAGAGTTTAGGAAACTCCCTTTCGGATAGGTGCGAAAACCGCCTCAAAATTCTGCAATCCGCATAAAATTGTGGAAGTGAATCTACATAACCTCGGCTGGTCGAGCAGGGTCCTTGACTGGTCAAACGGACCCTCAACCGGTCGAGTAGACCCCTCAACTAGTAAAGCAGCGCAGAGAAAATTAAACCCGAAGTCGCTAGAGTTCGAGTCAAGCCAGGCTTCGACTGGTCAAGCCTCACCCTCGATCAGTCGAGCCAGGCTCTTATCCGGTTGAGCCTGGGAGGAAAAATCTCATAAAATCTGCCCCTTTCTGACTCAAGAGAGATCCACATTATTCAACTAAGCCAGGTTTCTACAAACCTCAAACTTGCCCTTGAGCAATACCTTGGTCATCATATCTGATCCATTATCGTTCGTGTGGACACTCTCAAGCTATAACACCTTCTGTTCCAAAGTATCCCTGATTTAGTGGTACCGAATCTCCATGTGCTTTGACTTGGAGTGTTGACTTGGATTCTTTCTCAAGCGTACAACACTTTGAATATCGCAATAGACCATGTGTTGTTCCTGCTTCAGGCTAAGTTCCTATAGGAACCTCTTTATCCAAAGCATCTCTTTACATGCCTCTGTAACTGCAATATACCCGACCTCTATCATCGACAATGCTATGACCTTCTATAGCTTACTCTACCAAGAGACTGCTCCCCCTACAAATGTGAACATGAACATCGATATAGACTTCCTGGAGTCTATGTCACTTGTCATATTTGCATCTGTATAGCCCTCTAATACAGGTTTTCCATCACCATAGTATAGGCTCAACCTGGATGAGCCTCTTAGATACCGCAGTATCCACTTCACCAATGCCCAATGATCTGTGCCAGGATTGATAAGTTACCGGTTGACAACACCATCCACATGTTATGTCTAGGGGTGTACACACCATAACATATATCAAACTTCATACTGCTGAGGCGTATGGTATCTTCTGCATCTCATCCACCTCTGCATTCGTCTTGGGACACTGCCTGTCGCTCAATTTGAAGTGACCATCGAGTGAAGTATTGATAAGCTTCGCTGCATTCATATTGAACTGCTCTATGACTTTCTCAATATACCGCTCTTGTGACGACCAAAGCTTCCTGCTGCTTCTATCACGGGTTATCTCTATTCCTATGATTTGCTTAGCTAGGCCCAAGTCTTTCATCATGAACGACTTGTCCAATTCATATTTCAGTCTATCAATCTTCTTGATGTCTTTTCATATGATGAGCATGTCATCAGCGTATAATAGCAGAATTAAGAAATCACCATCTGAGAACTTGTGCATGAACATACAATGGTTCGACTTCATTCTTTCATACCCATGGTTTAACATGAATGAGTTGAACTTCTTGTACCATTGCCTTGGAGTTTGTTTCATCCTATATAAGATCTTCCTCAGCCTACACACCATATGCTCTTTGCCTTTGACTTTGAACCCCACTGGTTGGTGCATGTATATCTCTTCTTCTAAGTCACCATGGAGAAAGGCAGTTTTAACATCTAACTACTCTATCTCTAGATCCATGCGAGCCGCCAACCCAAGCAACACCTGTATGGATGTCATCTCCACCACTAATGAGAATATCTCCTCAAAGTCTATACCTTTCCTCTGACCGAACCCTTTCACCACAAGTATAGCCTTGAACCTTATCTGTGAATTCTTCTGCTCAATCTTCATTCTGAACACCCATTTGTTGCTCAGTGTTTTCTTGCCCTTAGGCAGTTTCACCATATCATATGTGTGGTTCTTATGCAAGAATTCCATCACCTCTTGTATAGCTTTCAACCACTCCCCCTTATTCTCATCGGCTAGGGTCTCAGAATAATCTTCTGACTCTCCCCCGTTAGTGAACATAATGTACTCATGCGACAAGTACCTTTTGGATGACTGTTTGTCCCTAAATGACCTCCTCACCCGTGGCTTAATAGGTGGATCAAGTGGGGGCTGCTCCGCTGGTCCATCTTCTGTAGGAACTCCCTCGTCATCTGCATCTTGCTGTACTCTCCCGTCATCAGGCACCACGGGAGGAATAACCAGATCCATGTCCTCTAGCTCACCTAAACTAGGCTGGTTCTTCTCTAGCTTACTAATGTCTTCTATATATTGATCTTAAAAAAAAACCATATCTTTGCTCCTGACAAGTTTTTTCTTGGTCAGATCCCACAATTTATAACCAAACTTTTCGTCACTGTACCCGAAGAACACACACTGCCTAATCTTCATATCGAGCTTGGACCTCTTATCCTTTGGTATATGAATGGATGCCCTACATCCAAACACCCTGAGATGACTGTACGATGGATCCTGTCCAGTCCACACCTTCTCATGTACTTCTCCATTCAACGGGGCTGATGGAGACCTGTTTATCAAATATACTATCGTGTGCATTGCTTCTCCCTAGAACGTATTGGGCAACTTCGCATGGGATAACATGCATCTGATTCTCTCTACAATGGTGTGATTCATTCGCTCAGCCACACAATTATGCTGGGGGGTCTTGGGAACCGTCTGTGTCATGCCTCAGACTCGGTAAACGGACTCACAAGGAACCCGATGACCGGTTTTGGCCGCAATAGCCTCCGTAGTACCCCATTCTCGGCTCCTGAGGTAGGTTCCGATCCTGGGATCCTACAAGGAGGATTTTCATAACAGTATAATCACTTCCAATGCGAGCATACCCAAGATCACAGCAAGTACATCTGAGAATAACAAAGGCACACATCACAAAATCCACTAAAAATTTGAACTTTTACAATCATCCAAAAGGTCCAAAAGGACATACATGAGAATAAAAGGAAAAGAGAGAAATCAGCAACACTGGAGTCCTCACTGCTCAACTCTACTACACGCTCTGCTGCTACGGCGCCTACCTAGAGTCTCCTACACGCATCAATCGTGCATAAGCTTATAGAAGCTTAGAGGGTGGTGTAAGTGTGTGACAATGGTGCACAGAAGAATAGTAGGAGGTATAAGGACAGAAGCATGATCAATGAACATATCACTAGTCTTACTAAGGCTTACCATGAATGCGATGCAATAAGTAATGGGTGCCATACCAAGGCACTGTATGAAGGGGGGCTTGTACAGCCAATGCTAATGCGATGCAAGTATTGTCAGTGCTCATATCCAAGCCATAAGTCAAGTACATTTTTAATCATAAGGAAATCACCGGGGTCCATTACACTGCTGAATGACTGCCGCTCTATAGACCCCGCACAGTCAAACGAGCATAAGAGACCTCACTACCCACTTGTGGACAACCAATCACCAACAAGGCCTGAAGGTAGCGGACCCATTTACGAGCTAGTCAGACTCAGCCAAGCAATGCCTCCTCACACTAGGCAGGTAAGGCCACACCCCTATCCAACCGACTACACGACAGTAGGAATCGTGACCTAACGGTATAAGGCCCTCGTGCGCTCATGTATTCCACCCGGTCACGGCTTTGGAGCAGATCCTTAGTACCATAGAAGTTTTGAAAATTTCACCCACGGGCATCCTATGCACCCGGTATGCTCAACTAATATTTTCAGTGTCCAGACATACGACCATCCACGAATACCCCTGTGGAGGTAAGGCCCTGATGAAGTAAGGGAGGATATCCACAAGCTATGCAATGCTACATGCATGAATCACACAATCACCCATGCATCAATTCCAAGCATTCATCTCTTGGAGAGATAGCAACATGTCCTACACAATGACACAGTCATGGCCAATCATACCTTAACCAAGCATACATATGATGCGTATGCGAGTGGCTCATGAAGATGAATAGGGGTGCCGATGAGGTGACGATGAACTCTCTACCTAACTATGAATGGTCTAGGTACTTAACCAATTCCTAATAAGGAATACAACCTCTAGTGGGGGCCCATATACCTGGGGTAGCCCACGAGACTAAGGACCTAGACTAAGGACCACGAGACTAATGGTATAGGCCTAAATAGATGAAACAAGCCTAGCAAGGGTTTATGGTGAGCCTTTAACCACCAATAGAAGCCCATGAGCCTACCTTAGGGCCACCAATGTGGACATCCAACCACAATTGGTCCCCAAGAGTTAGCCCATCTCTAATTGATCATGGATCAAGGCCCAAGGCCCACGCAACATTAGAAATAAGAAACGGGCAGCCATAATCATATCACAAATACTCATGTTGGGCTTCAGAAAGGCGGCCCAAGGCCTATCTACAACATGGGTCCAAGGGAAACACACATAGCCCAACCCATATATACTGTTATGGGCCCATAGGGGAAAGGTTAGGGCCCAACATAAAGGCCACTAATCTCATATATTGTGGTGGCCTAGTAGGCAGCCCATTGCTCAAACTACATGGGCAAATGTCATGCTCTTAGTCAAATAAGTTGGGCCTACAACCCGGCCCAAGTATTAAAGTTGATTTGGTGGGCAACCAAGGGCCCATCTACTTGTGTAATCCGGCCCACTAACCCAACACAATAGTATGGTAAAAATGGCCCAAGAGTTCAATGGGCCTATCTGGAAAGTTCTACCCCAATTGGGCCTAAAGAGTTCAACAACCGGCTACATTCATGGACCCGATTAAATTCAACTGTGGTGGGCCTCAAAAGTTCATTTATCAAGCCCAACATTTAAGGAACCAAAGGTATAAATTATTATTCTCTCTAAGATCTTCACAATGTGGTGGGCCCCACTCCTCAAAATTTCAGCCTAAAGGCCAATCATAATTATAACAAGTTGCTGGATTTTTTTTAACCCAACAGGTTTATGGGCTTATTGGAGTCCAGTAATTGTTTCGTTTGATTAAGACATCAGCCCAAGTGGTCCAGCTATCAAGTCAGAGGGCCCCATCACATAGGGTTACATCATACTATAGAAGGGAGTAGGTGGGGCCACACTGCTAGACCAAAGTCCAGCAGGTAGCCCACATGGGGCGTCCCATATGGGCCTGGGTATTTGGCCCAAACTGACCCAAATTTACAGGTCGTACCACAATCAGCTCGATTGTCTGTTGGGCCTAAAATTTTACAGAGTGACACTTCTATAGATGGGTCACACCTCCACAAAATTTTAAAATTTTTAAACACTTAAAATATTTTAATTTATTTAAATGAAACAGACCGTCCAGAAAATCGGACTGATCTGGACACCATATTGTAATGGGCCGGTCCAGCCACCACCATGGTATGTATAGGTGTCCATTGGCCCCAAAATTTTGTATGTGGGTCCTACCATGAGTGAACCACCTCTATGTAAAATTTTATGATTTTTAGATACTCATAAATATTTTAATTAAATTAGGAATTTCAATCTGTCCAGGAAGAGATGTTGCTGTCCATGCATTGTTTACCCAATAAGGTGGGCCCAACCTTCATCCAAGAGGGGGAAAATGAAGGTTCAGTATTTTATTCATAAAATAAAGTAAGGTGGGGTCCATAAAAGTGGCCCATCCCTCAGAGAAACCAAGCTGAAGTGTATGTTTTCCCTCCATACATGTGGGCTGGACAGCCCAACAAAGTGGACCGCCCACTCCTATGGGCCTCCTTTTTGGGTACCATTTCATGGGCCATCTGAGGTATGAACCATCACATCTCATGGTGGGGTCCACACCTTGTAATTACACCCCATAATTATAAAGAAAATAATGACAATCATGATCCAAAAATCCATGCCAAAGATTGAACATGACAGTCCATGCAACAGTCCAGGTTTTTGGACAGCAATACATGGCTGGACACATCAGCCTATATCTCAATAATCTCAGCCATAAAAAGGGTGTGTGGCCTTCCTCAGTGGGCCCCACATAAGTCCAGATCACATACTAGGACTAGGACACTTGCATGCATTGATTAAGGTGTCCAATGATCATGGAGTTAGGTGGTAAGAGCATCCCACCTTGCTGGATTTTTATTTTTATTTATTTTGGGACATCCAAGGCCCACTATAAATGGGCCACACACACATTATCATCCATACATCAGAGAAAAGAGAAGAAAGAAAGAGAGTAATCCGGCCATGGGGGTAAGGCCCCACCACTAGTGGGCCCTCCCAAGAGTGAATCATACCCATACAACTACATTGATTGTACATGCAACATAAAATTACTACATGCATGATCTATAATTGCTATCTATGGTTGGGATGCCATCCCAACATGATCCTTAGGGTCTAGATGACCTTAAGATGGAGTGGATCATTAAATACATCATGATGGGGTACATGGAGAATGACCCCATCATGGATCATGACATGCATGTAGGATAGGCCAAAGGGCCACATCCATAGGATCAAATGGGATCCCCACCATGGATTGGTGGGTCCCATATGATCCATCTAGAAAGAGAAATAAGATCAAAGGGTAGAAAAGAAGATCAGCAATTATAATCACCCACCTTAATGGATCCCACTCCAAAGTTACATCAATCTTCTCTTTATGCTCCAAGGGACATGTTTCAATGGGTGAGATGGATTACTAAAGGTTAGATGGGAGGGGATTTGAGGGAGAAGGGGCTGGAGAAGAGGAAAAATGGGGCTGAATTTTTTTCTAAGAGAGAAGAAAGTAGAGAGAAATGAGAGGGAGAGTATGAAAATTTGCTAGAAAAGAGAGAGAGGAAAAGTAATCATCACTCTCTCTCCTAGATAAGAGAAAAATCATTATAGCCTATGGTGATATAAACTATGTTGCTAGGCTAGAGTAGGGATGGGTAGTGTGTGGGTGGTGGTGGTGTAGGATTTGGGGTTTAAGTAGTGTATGGGTAGTGTGTGTTGGAATTTGCACAAAAGAGGGTCGCTACCTTGAAAAATGTGCCCTCCACACTAGGTGGGCCACATGATCATGCTCATAGGCTACAAATGAGATGCACATAACTTATGATCCACACATTGGATGGACACACAAGATGCATCGTTGGAACCACAGCGACGATGCGGTCACAATGGCATAGGTCTCAACTCGATCCGAGTCGGGTCTTTACGACTGGGGTCACGAATGACCGCAAACACTATCCAAGGTTACGGGTCACCGGGATTCGACCAGTAGGATCGTGGTATCAAGATGGACGGAATGCATACTCACACACACATATCCACACCTGCGAACTCAGATCGAGTCTCACAGTCTGTTCATGCCGTATACCTAGGGACTTACAATACTCATGAAAGTCATGATGTATTCACCACCATTGTCAGTGCGGATGCACTTGATTTACCTGTCTCTCTCTCGACCATAACATGAAACAATTTAAACATACTAAAGATCTCAACCTTGGATTTCAAAGCATAAATCCAAACCCTCCTAGATGCATCATCTATAAAAGTGACAAAATATAATGCCCCACCTAAGGTTTTTGTCATTATAGGACCACAAACATCAGAATAAACCAAATCTAGTGCATGCACTTTATTAACATAAGAAGCAGATTTAACCAATGAAAATCTATGTTGTTTCCCTGATAAACAATCAATACAGGTTTTGAGATGTATACCTATCACGTCTGGAAAGAGCCACTTCCTTGCTAGTAGCTGAAGCCCTTTTTCACTCATGTGGCCTACACGCATGTGCCACATGTTAAAAGTTGAATCTTCTGCTACATTCAACCCACCGTTGCACACACTGACACTTGCCTTAGAAAGGATGCAACAATTTTTTCCTCTAGCTGCAATTAATGAACCCTTGATGAGCTTCCAGCACCCTCCAGCAAACCGGCTTTTATAGCCATCATCATCCAACCTTCCCATTGACATTAAGTTGAGGCGAAGGTCTGGGATATGCCTCACATCCCTGAGAACCAATGTGCAACCCACATCAATCTTCACACAAATATCATCCACTGCTACGATCTTCGATATGACAGAATTTTCCATCTTCACGGTCCCAAAGTCACCTAACTTGTAACTTGTGAAGAAGTCACTACGTGGAGTCATATAAAATGAGGCTCCCAAGTCTATCACTCAGTCGGTGTCCTAACTAGTAGCCATGAGACAAAAATCATGATCTGCTGAAAGAATAACTACAACTTCACCATCTGAACCAATTGTAGTGGAATCTAATTCATCTTCCTTCTTCTTTCTTTTTCCTTTCTTGTCGTTCTTATTCTTACTACATTTATGCTTATAGTGGCCTTTCTTGCCACATTTCTAGCATTCAACATCCTTCCTGGAAGTCGACTTGCCTCTTGATTTATCTCGAGCCTTCCTACATTTTCTGTTCTTTCCTCTCCCTCATTCTTGTGCACAAGGGCCTCTTGCTGAGTGGACCCCTGAGACTTCCTCCTTGTCTCCTCATTGAAGAGACAGCTGGTTACCTGTTCTATGGACACATTTCCATCTGGTGTGGACTTACTCAGAGACACCACCAATGTCTCACAACTATCAGGCAATGAGCTAAGCAATAATAAAGCCTGTAATTCATCGTCTAAGACCATCTTCGTAGCGGAGAGCTGGTTCAATATATTACTGACCTCATTCATGTGCTCGGCCATAAAACCACCATCTTTAAACTTGAGATTCATAAGTCATTGTATTAGAAAAATCTTATTGCCAACTGTCTTCCTCTCATATAGCCCTTGCAGTTTCAAACATAGGCTAGCAGCTGAGGTCTTCGTAGACACATGGTAGAATACAGAATTGTCCAACCATTGTCTAATAAACCCCACTACCTTCCAATCCAATTTCTTTCAATCATCATTTGTCATAGCCTTTGTTTTTGCTGATATGCCAAAGATTGGAGCATACAAGTTCTTGCAATAAAGAAAGTCCTCCATCTTAACCTTCCATATGGTCCAGTTAGAACCATTGAGACTGATCATCCTTAATGAGCCACCGTTCATAATTCAGAACCGATCACACTCCATTTAATAAACCTGGACGCTTTGATACCACTTTGTTGGGGGCCGTTGCATAAAACCTTAAGATCTAGCCTCCTAAATACACCAGAATTATGGGATAATAAAGCAATGAAATAAATCAAAGCATAAACCACACGACACAAGAGATTTTTACGTGAAAAACCCTCCAAGAGGTAAAAATCACAGGACCTCGTCCAAATCAACAATCCACTATGAAGTAGAACGTTTTAATCGATCACATGCACATACCGCTTGGATCAAACTTTCGAGGACGTAGGCCACACAAAACCTTAGGATCTAGCCTGATGTAGGAGTGGATAAACAATAAGAGAATAAAGAAAAATGGAGAGATCTCACCAATTACGAGGACGGAGAAGCGCTGAGATGTCGAGTGCACAATAGATCACCTCTATGAGCATAACCTCCCTTCCACAAGCTTCCTCTCTCTCTTTCTCTCTTTCTCTCATACCTTTGACAGTGCTAAACCTTTTAGCAAACCCTTGTAAATCTTTAGGAAACCCTCTTGCATTACCTAGAAAGGCCTAGGTACCTCATATTTATAGTTTAGGAAACTCTCTTTTGCATGGGTGCAAAAACCGCCCAAAATTCCCCAATCCGCACAAAATCGCGGAAGTGAATCTGCGTAACCTCGACTGGTCGAGCGGGGTCCTCGACCCTTGAGCGGACCCTTGACCGGTCGAGCAGACCCCTCAACTGGTTAAGCAGTGTGGAGAAAATTAAACCTGAAGTTGCTGGAGTTTGAGTCGAGCCTCACCCTCGACCGGTCGAGCCTAGGAGGAAAATTCCCATCAATCTTGTGCCAATTTTGATTAATTAAATATGAAAGATCATGAATTTCATGATCTTTTGTGTATCCAAATGCATCCTACGATATAAGTTGAGTTACGAAATATTTTAACTATATGCCTAATTGTTTTAACCTCTCTCTCTCTCTCTCTCTCTCTCTCTCTCTCTCTCACACACACACACACACACACACACAAGTAGGAGTCAACTCTCCATTATCCTAGAGAACCATGGCATTGATCTTCACTGCAGGATTGATGGCCCAACAACCTATGATGTCCTCACCAACTTTGAGGAGCAGTGGGTTGAGGCTTCAAAACCCCCATGGTATTGAAAAATTGATGACGTCATCATATGATGATGCGTTGCTTAAAATTGGTAGGATTCCTGACATCATTGGGGTGCATAACACTCCATGTTCATATGATGATGATCCAGAGACTTGGCATGTTCATGCAAGTAAAATGTATCCATTGGTGGAGTTTGCTTTCACATGATTCTCAAATAAGTTTATATTTATTTGGTCACTTCCCCAACTTGTACAGGTTTTCCATTCTATTTATTCAAATTTAGTGAAATGCTTCCCAAATGACCCAAAAGATCCCACTAGTAGGGTAAGAGTAAACCTTTTAATTGACTATATTATTTACTTTTCACAATTTCTATATTTTTTGTCTTAACTTCTATGTTTAATGAAACAGAACTTTGTATACAGGAAAAATGTATTGATTGATATGAGCATTCATTCAGCTTATGTAAAGGCTATCCATGTTTTCCATTCTACCATATGATTTTCATTGGTAAATTTATATGAGGATATCTGTAACTAAACATTGATTTTGCCACTATTAAAAACTCTAAATTCCTTTGTTTAAATGACCGGTTGAACATTTTCTACTTTTTAACTAAAATTTAGCACATCGTCACGTTTTTATTTCTCGATTTTAGAAGACTCAAGAGGAATTTTGGTACTTTTGTAGGTGCTAACAATCTAATACAAATTGAAATTGCTTTTAAAATTCAATAAAAATCAAAGCAAATAAGAGATTTTCTTCCTACATAATTATTCTAATGTGGCCTAAGGGTGTTGCTACAAAGAAACATTTTTAGAGGATTCTTTTCTAGCAGGTGCTACCCAACTCCCACCTTTGAATTCCATTTTTTATCTGGTATTTTGAATTATGTGGGATGTTTATGATATAATTCCATAAGAAAACATCATACATCAACATGATAGCCATTAGTCAATAGCTAAGATCGTTATAATGGTGCGGCCTTTACCGGCACTTCTATTGTCAGGCCCGTATCCTAGATCGTATCGTTCCACGGGCTTCCGCGATCATCCTGGTTGAATTTCGGTGACCCTCAACGCGTAGCTAGTAGTTGCACGTGGCCTTGAGTCGTATCTCGTATTCCAGAGTCGGCCTGACCTAAGACTTGTATCCTTGCAACTACACCATCGTCGTGGTTCCGACGCTGCATCTCGTGCACTGAGGCAATACCCGAGCCAGGAGATGTGGGCCTGCGGTCAGTTCAAGAAAAATGTCGTGCATTGTAAATTCCAAGAAAATATATCCCATTAATCAAGTACACATTAAACATCAAATGTCAAGTACAACACCATCCCCAAAGTCAACTCTCTCTTACAACCCTTACTTATCAAGTACACCCATCGCTCACTCCCCATCACTCCATCACTCACACCCATCCCCGTCTCTCTCTTTACATCCCATCCTCTCTCTCTCTCTCTCTCTCTCATTTCTCCATTTTTAAGCAAGCTCCCAAGAGAAGCATCCAAGCTCCATGGGAGAGAGCTAGTATGGCCCACCTTCCTACCATCTAATCCCACCCTCCAAAGATCATCTCAACCGTTGAAATGCATCCCTTAGAGCTTTAGAATGCATCGGTGGAAGGAGAAGTCCATGATCAAAGGTGGGTGTTCATAGCATTTAGTTTTCATGGTTTAAGGGCCCACTTATGGTGCGACCCATCTTGATGTATACATTGTATAGGGAGGCCCCATAGTGGTGGGGTCCCTCCCCTTCTCACATCTCTATCTCTCTTTCTTCCCTTTTTTTTTGGGGATAATGTGGCCCACTTGATCAGTAAATCCATGTCATCCAGGCATCCATCTGTACGTGCTAGGTAGGGTCGATCACTGATGTTTGGGTTTTATCAACATCGTCCATTTGGATGGTGCTGTTTGGACCACTGTGATGTATGCATTGATCCACACTGTCCATCTATGTGGACCCCACGCAGCATGCAGCTACTACTGCCTTAACGTCAGCAAGTGGGGTCTAATCATCCACCGTCTATCCGTTTGGGGACGTGAAGCCCACCATGCTATATGGGTTTTATTTACATCGTCCATGCAGGGGCCACCGTGATGTATCTATATGCCACACCGTCTATTGTTGAACGGTGTTGTGCAGGCCCTGCCTTGATGTATTTGTAGCCACGCTATTCATTCTCATGGCAGTGTGTGAGGCCCACCCCACATGTGCTACACGTGTGGGATGGGACCCACCTTGATGTATTTATTTTATATCCACTCCGTCCACCTGTCCAGGATGGTGGGTCCCACTGCTGACTAATGTCAACAAGTTGTGTGGGCCATCTGATGTATGTGTTATATCCTAACCATCCACCCATTGGACGTGGACCTGACTATCACGCCCCAAACTCAAAAAACGGGCTCATAAAATTCCCGATCATTGAATCCAGTGCTGACAGCCTCCGTAGTACCCCATTCTCGGCTCCCAGCGCTCATATGCCAGATTTCAATCATGGGATCTTACAAGGAGAATTTTTCAATGTACATTTTACTCGTAATAAGCATAACCACAAGTTTACCCAAATCACAAAGGCAACATCACTATCACATATCCATTAATATAAATAGCTGAATACAATGCTGAAAGGGAAATACATATATCAATAATCAAAGCTCCTGAAGACAGCTGCATGCTCCAAGCTCAACGCTGCTGCGACCTAATATCACCTGCACGCATCTATCGTGCATAAGCTTATAGAAATCTTAGAGGATGATGTAAGTGTGTATGATGCACGTGTCAAGCATATAAGTATTAGAGTAAGTGAAAATACAGGCAATCCATAAATCGTACAATATCAGAGTATTCTAGAAACATGCTGATAAGTCCATAAATATCATCAGCCTTATCTAGGCTATTCAATGTAAAAACATAATAAGCCAACATCATATACTGAGGGAACATTGTAAATCAACTATGTAATGCGGAGACATAGAGAGCCAAATATCAGATGTCAAGGATGCAATGCAATATGTGGTGCGAATGACCATGTAGGAATGTGGAGTCGAGATCATAGTATCGCAGGTGATGGGGTCCATCACAAAGGACTTCTATCCAAACCAGTCCCATATCTAATTTGGATAGTCAGACTCAATGTGGTAAACTCCTGATCTCAGGTTAGGTATATGTAACAAATAGTTGCGCATCACCAGACCGAGTGGATAGTGAATGAATGAATGAGTAAGATGCTGAGTATACAACTCCTACTCAATAAGTCTACATATTAGTACCATATATCTCTGGGATCATCACCGAGGTCTAGTACACTCTACATGGAATTGCCACCCACTGGATGCGCAACCATGTAAGTGAAAGAGACCTCATTATCTACTTGGCTAGTAGTCGGCCAATATCTACCCTGCACGTCGATAGCGAACCCAATCACGACCTAGTCAAAATCAGCCTAGCTATGCTCACTATCCTCAGGCAAGTAAGGCCACCACTTCTTACCAACCGACCACAAAAAAGTGAGAGATGCGGCCTGCTAGTATTCGGCACTCGGGCGCTCATGTATCAACTTGGTCTCAACATAGGGCATCTCTTAGCCTTGGAGGTTTAGGGACTTTCACCCACGGACATCCAAAGTACCCAGATGCTTGAATCAAACATTTCTTGTGTCTCATCTAGCCATCCATGACATGCCTGTGGAGGATACGGCCCTGATTTCGCTAGGACGTATAGTAATCACAACACATAATGCAAGATGCATGAGTCATACAATCCAGTCATGCATCAATCTTGCACATACCGTGCGCTCATATGAGACAATCTCCGCCTATCAGGGAGTCTCATAACAACCTACCCAATGACATATGCAATGGTCAACCACATCTTATAATAAACATGTAGATGATCCGTATGGGTATGTACATGATGTTATGCTATCACATACTCATAATCGGTATCGACAATCGGCACTGATAATTGGCAACGATATTCGGCCTGATAATCGGCCTCAACAATCGGTCTCAGCAATCGGAATCGGCCTCGATAATCGGAATCGACCTCAATAATCGGAATTAGCCTCCACAATCAGAATCAGCCTCCACAATCAGCTTCGATAATCGGAATCGGCCTCGATAATCAAAATCGGCCTCAATAATCGAAATCGGCCTCGACAATCAGAATTGGTAATTAGCCTCAATAATTAGGATCGGCCTTGATAATCAGCCAAAGAAGTCAAAATGTGAACATTTAAACATCATTGCCCATTAACGTGGACGTTTAACCAACATTGCTCCCAAGGAGTGGCCCACATAGAGCCAAATGTATCGTGGGCCCATGACCTCACACAAGGGCCTAATACACATCACAATGGGCCTCAGCACATTACATCGGGCCTCATCAAAGGTCACGAACACATCATAGTGGGCCTCGCCAAGTGGGTCACAAATATATCACATTGGGCCGAACATATGGGCTTCTCGAGTAGGCCACAAATACATCGAGGTGGGCCTCATGGATGGGCCACAAATACATCAAGGTGGGCCTCATGGATGGGCCACCAATACATCAAGGTTGGAGGGCCACAAATACATTAAGGTGGGCCTCATGGATGGACTAAAAATACATTAAGGTGGGCCTCATATATATTAAGTGGGTCGTATCAACGGGTCGTGCCAATGGGCCTCATAAACATCAAGTGGGCCGCATCAACAGGCCACACCAATGGGCCTCATAAACATCAAGTGGGCCGCATCAACTGGCTACACCAATGGGCCCCAAGTGAGAGCTTGGATTACACCAAAAATCATTTCAATAGTTGCAGGTGTAACATGTGTATCATTGTACACTATCATTCAATGGGGCACATGGCTCACTAATGATGATTAGCACTCTCCAAACATTGTCCAGCACCTTCAACACAATTTGGATGGTGTGGATGAAATAAATACATCATGGTGGTCCCATGCTGGCAAAACATGTGGACGGCTTGGATAAAAAACACATCAAATGTGGGTCCACCACATGAATCATCCAGATGGACGACTGAACACATAAATCAAGGTAGCGCCTCACACGTGTGGATGCAAGGCATCTATCAAGGTGGTCCCCACGTCCATGTATATGGACGGACAGATTAGATGGCAAATACATCACGGTTGGCCCCATAGCAGGTGGATTCCCACGTGGGGTCACTAGATATGTGTAATATATATATATATATATATATATATATATATATATATATATATATATATCATATATATATATATATATATATATATATATTACTTAGGATCCAGGTATGGATGTAAATTACATACACTACATGGGTCCCACCGTCCTGTGCATGGATGACGAGGATATAAAATACTTACATTAAGGTGGGTCCTCAATGGACGGTTGGATGACATACATCGTGATGGGCCCACAGAACTGCTAATGCCTATAGTAGCTATATACCTGGCGGGTGAACTGGCCCACTGTCTAGATGATGGACGGTGGGATATAACGCATGCATCGTGGTGGGGTCCACACACGTGGCCCACCAGCGAAAATGGGCAGACGGTCTGGATCTTAACCCCACTTGCTGACATCTATATACCAGCTATATAGCTGGTGTGTGGCCAGGCCAGCCATTCCACTTTAAATCAGTAGGTGGGTCCCATGTGTGGTCCACCAAATATATATGAATATATATATATATATATATCATATACATATATTATATTATCTTATATAATATTTATATATCTGTATATATATCAAATGCTTGCAGCTAACGTCCAGGGCCTGAACACTTGCTTGACGGACGATGTAAATGGGGTCCACGCGCCACGTGGATGGCCTGGATCAAGCACGCACATCAAGGTGGTCCCACGTCCAGACTATCTGGACAGTGGGGATGAAAACACTTACATCATGGTCAGCGTCCACGTCCAACTTGTCTGGATGATGGATGGTATACTCCACCTAAGATTTGAATCTGCCGCATTCTTCTTAGGGCTGGATGGACGATGGATATCACACCTGCATCACAGCAGGTCCACTATCTTGGACAGTCAGGGGTAAAATAGATGCATCATGTGGGGCCCTTAGATGGTAGGGATAAAACACATATATCACGTAGGCCCCTTAGATGGAGGGTGTAGATACAACACACACATCATGGTCAGCCCCACATCATCTAGACGGTCTAGATCAGACATGCCAGTAGGTGGGTTTCCACTTGGACAGCGATGTGGCCCACAAAATGAACAGCATGGATCATCCATCAAGGTGGGCCAACAGCATCAAAAAAAGGTGAGAGAGAGAGAGAGGGATAGAACGGTGATGATGGGAGGAGCTCCACCACTATGAGCTCCTCCATGATACAATACATACATCAAGATGGGTCCCACCATATGTGGGCCCTCAAATAAAAAAAATCTAATGCTATGAATAACCACCTCGAATCTCTCCTTCTTTCTTCCACTAAAGCATCTTAGAGCTCCATGGAATGCATTTCAACGGTCGAGATGAAGCGTGGAGGGTGGGATTGGGTGGTAGGAAGGAAGGCCACACCAAACTCTCTCATGGAAGCCATGGACAGTTGCTTGGAGAATGAGGGGGAGAGAGATAAGAGAGAGAGAGAGAGGTTGTAAGAGAGAGATGGATGGGTGAGTGATGGGGTGTGATGGGTGAGTGATGGGTGTACTTGATGGGTGGAGAGAGAGAGAGAGAGAATTGACTTTAGGGAAGGGGGTGGTTGTACTTGGGGATGGGTGTTGTACTTGACATGATTGATTAAACGATTTGACATATTTTTTTGGGATTGCAACACATGACATTTTCCTCGAATTGAACACAGGCCCACATCTCTTGGCCCAGGTATTGCATCGGCGAGCGAGAAGAGGAGTCAGAACCGCGATGACGACGCGGTCGCACTGGTATAAGTCTCGGGGTCAAGCCAACTTATATCGATAAGATGTAACCTAGGGATGCGCGTAACTACTATTTACACGTCGCGGGTCATTGGAATTCTACTGGGAGGATCGCGGAAGCCTATGGAATGGTACGGGCTAGGATACGGGTCTCACACCCACCATGACATATGTGGGGCCCACCTTGTATTGATGTAATGCATCCACACCATTCAATCCATGGATGGTGGATGTAGATTGGTTGGTGTACACCAGTTATATAGTTGTTGTATTGATGTCCCAAGTTCTGTGGGTCCCATCATCCCTTGCTGCGTCACACTAGCAAGTTTGTGGCCCGATTATGACATGTGTGGGGCCTACATGATGTATGTATTTTGTATTTACACCATCCATCTATGGACGATGCCATGTGGGCTACACCATGATGTATTTATTTCATCCACACCGTCCATATGTGCTGGACAGTGCTAGACTGTTTGGACGATACTGCCATGCCCCGCTATGATATATGTGATTTATTCCACACCGTCCATCTGTCCAGGGGACATGGACTCCACTTTGATGCATGTGCTTCTTTCCATGTTGTCCATCTCGGGGGTCCACCGTGATGCATGTATTCCTCCAAGTCGTCCATCTATTTTGCCAGCATGGGACCACCATAATTTATTTATTTCATCCACACTGTCTAGATTGTACTGAACGGTGCTAGACGATGTTTGGATAGTGCTGAATTACATGGACAATGTTTGAACAGTGCTGATTTACATAGACAATGTTTGGACGGTATCATGTGCTCCACCATGATGCATGTTGTACCCACGCTGCCCATCTAGTGGGGCCCAATTGTTGTGCTTGTGAGGCCTACTTGTTATGTATGTTAGGCCCATGTGATGGGGCCCACCTTAGTGTACGTATTCTATATTCGCACTGTCCACCTTTAGACGATACCATGTGGGGCTTACCATTGATGTATGTATTGTATATCTATACCGTTCATTTATGTGGCCTACCATGATGTGTGTTGTATGCACACGGTTCATCAACTTTTCTAGGCCCATCGATGTGACCCACTTGATGTATATGAGGCTCATTGGTGTGGCCCATTGAGCGGCCCATTGTGTTATATGTTAGGCCCATGTCATGCGACCCATGTGATGTGTATTAAGCCTATGTGATTTAGCCCATGTGATGTGTATTGGGCCCATGTGATGCGGCCCATGTGATGTGTATTAGGCCCATGTGACACGGCCCATTGTGATATATGAGACCCATGTGTAAGGCCCATTATGATTGTATGAGGCCAATCGAGATTGTATGCAGCCCATTATGTTATGTATGAGGCCTTTGTGTGAGGCCATGGGCCCACTATATGTTTGGTCCTATGAGGGTCACACCTTGGGAGCAATGTTGGTTAAATATCCACATTGATGGGCAATGATGGTGGAATGTCCACATTGTGACCTTCCCTTAAGCCCTTTGTTAGGTCGATTCCAACTGTTGAGGCTGATTTCGATTGTCAAAGCCGATTCCGATTATCGAGGCTGATTTCGATTGTCGAGGCTAATTCCAATTGTCGAGGCCGATTATCGGTGTCAGTTGTCGATACTGATTATGAGTATGTGACAGCTTAACATCATGATATATGCCCACATGCATCATCTACATATTTGTTATGAGATGTGGTTGACTATTGTATATGTCATTAGGCAGGTTGTTATGAGACTCTTTGATAGGCGGAGATTGTCTCACATGAGCGCACGGTATGCGCAGGATTGATGCATGACTGGATTGTATGACTCATACATCTCGCATTGTGTGTTGTGATTACTGTACGTCCTAGCGATATAAGGGTCGTAGCCTTCACAGGAATGTCATGGATGACCAGATGGGACACCAAAAATTTATTACTAGCATTGGGGTGTCATAAATGTCCTTGGATGAAAATTCATAAACCTCCGTGGCCAGGAGACGCCCCAATGTCTAGACCGAGTGGATATATGAGTGCCCGAGTGCCGAATACCAGTAGGCCGCATCTCCCACTGTATCATGATCAGTTGGGAAGGGGTTGTGGCCTTACCCACCCAAGGGTAATGGGCATAGCTAGGCTGAGTTTGACCAGCTCATAATTGGGTCCGCTATCAATGTGCCGGGTAAATATTGGCTGACTACTAGTCAGGCGGATAGTGAGGTCTCTTCCACTTGCATAGTTACGCGTCTAGTGGGCGACAATTGCATATAGAGTGTACTAGACCCCGGTGATGATCTTAGAGATGTACAGTACTGATATGTAGACTTATTGAGCAGGGGTTACATACTCAGCATTTTACTCATTCATTTATTCATTCATTATCCACTCGGGCTGGTGGTGTGCAACTAATTGATATGTATACCTTCTCAATGGCCAGGATTTCGGTTGGGGTGCGCGACCAACCTGAGATTAGAAGTTTACCACATTGAGTCTAACTATCCAAATTAGTTATGAGACTGATTTAGATAGAAATTCCTTGTGATAGACCCCGTAGCCTGCGATACTACGTACTATCAACCTGCTTCACACTCCAGCTTAGTCATTTCATTCGCACCATATATCACATACTGCATCCGCGACATGTAGCATTTTAGGTTACTATGTGACCTAGATATGCCTGATGGTATTCGTGAACTCATCAGGAATTGTATATTGCATTGCATTCTCGGCATTTGATATTTGGCTCTTTATGACTCCTTATTTGCATAACTGATTTATATTGTGTACTTGATATTATATGACTCATGGACTTGTCAGTATTTTCGCATATTCTGATATCGTATGATTCATGATCTTGCCAGTATTTCTGATATTGTATGATTATGGCATTGTATTAAATACTTGGCACTTACCTTGTGTACACACTTACACCACCCTCTAAGCTTTCTATAAGCTTATGCATGATAGATGCGTGCAGGTGGTGTTAGGTTGCAGTAGCATTGAGCATGAAGCATGCAACAGTCTTCTAGAGCTTTGATTTTGATATATGTATTTTTCTTTCAGCACTGTATTCAACTGTTTATATTAGTGGATATGTGATGATGATGTTGCTTTTGTGATTTGGGTAAACTTGTGCTTATGCTGCTTACGAGATAAATGTACGTTAGAAAATCCTCCTTGTAGGATCCCAGGATCGAAATCTGGCGCATGCGCGCTGGGAGCCAAGAATGGGGTATTATGGAGACTGTCGGCACCAGATTCGGCGATCGAGAATTTTGTGAGCCCAGTTTCTGAGTTTGGGGCGTGACATCCATGGGCAGCAATAATATTTGCAGCTGATTTGTGTGGCCCTGTTGTTTTCTATGTGATTTGGGTTGTTCATACTTCCCACTCTACTCTTGTTCATTTACGAGGTTGACAAGCAGTACATTTAAAAGAATATATGTTATGCTTGCCTACTTGATCTGATTAGTACGCTGGCTCGTTTTTTAGGATAATAGGACATTTACCAAGGGGACTTTCTGATGAACATTCCTAATCGATCTTGCTTCTAAATTTAGTTTTATGTTTTTGGTTTTGCAACTCCCGAGTTATTGACTTGATCCTTCACATGACATCGTGCAAGTAGGCATTCAAGATTTGTGACCTGCTTTGATGTTTCTTTTTGTTTTGTTCTTTTCATTTTATGAGTCCTAATTTAGGTGAGATGATGGTGGAGCTGCTCTCCATCCAAATAATTTTTATTTTTTTATTTTTTTAATTTTTTTTATTTTTTTATTATTTTTTTTACTTATATGAAATGTAATGCTAAACTTTTTGTTTGACTTCTTGATATGTTTGTTATCTTAAATTTACAGATGGAGACTTTGGCAATGACTGTTGCAGATGGGTACCAACGATGCTTGGTTGAAATGATGTGTGGACAAAGAGGTTGGAGATTATATATCTTTTATTGGCCAAGCTAGTTTTCAACTTATTGATGTAAATATTATATATCTTTTATTCTAAAGTCATACACTATTTGTTTAATATTCATTTTTAATTATACTGCAACATTCTTTGGGTTTTAAATATATTTTTAAAAAATATAGGATCTAATCGAAAAAAAAATTTTACTGGCTTTTACTAGTGGTTGCATGGTTTTTACTGGTGCTTCCTAAATAAGGGTTCAAAACAGTTCCTAAATAAGGTCGTCGTCTCAAATTTTTTGTGATGGTTTAGAACCATCGTCTCTATTTTTTTTAATTTTTTTATTTTGGAATTGTTCTGAAATTACAGTTTCTAAATCCCTAACTTTTTGTGACAATTTTCAACCATTCCTAATTTTTTGCGACACCCTATTTAAAAATGATTGAAAATTATTCCTAAATGGTTCAGGAACGATAGTCGTTCCTAAATAGGAATTTTGGTGTAGTGTCGAAGAAGCCTCAAATGTACTTCACAAGCCCTAGCTATGCCCTTGAATGCTTAGAAATGATTTAGAAAGCCCTAAGACACCTCTCTCTCTCTCTCTCTCTCTCTCTCTCTCTCTCTCTCTCTCTCTTTCTATCTTTCTCTCTCATACTTAATAGTGTTACAACCAAAATAGAAAACAACTTGCACACTTGCACAATTCTACGTGCATCTTCGATGAGACCTTCAATGGCATTGACCGCCCATCAAGAACTTGTTAATGGAAAATTTTGACTTGTCTTGTGGAATTGAGCAGATGTCGAGCACCTGTCGATGCCACCGACATCTGCTCGATGGCATCCAACAATCTGTTGATCCCTATTACTGATGGATTTAAGACATCAACAACACTCTTTACCATGTCTTCAATATTCATTCATCATAACTCTTTATCAATTCTCATCTCTTCTTCTACATTTCACCGTAGTTTCACCGTTGCTTTTCATACACACTTTATCTTTTATTTTCTTTCAAATACTTCATTTGATGCCCACCAAATGATTGTTTCCGATTGTTCAGTCAACGAAATCTTCTGCTACACTCCATCCACTATGAGGCCACCCATTTCGATGGTTTGAATTGGCATGTATGCACGCCAAACTGTATTGTACAAGACGCAATAACTTTTCACTAGTTTGCGCCACATGCACATCCCAGGCTACCCCCAAGTTTTATAAAATCATAATTCATTCGCAAAACACAACTCATAAAAATACAAAACGTGACTTGTTTGATCCTAAGTAATCTGATCCAGTGGACTCGGGTACATGGGAACTTTCCATGCACCTTATTACATTTGGGTTTGTAGGCATCCACATCTATCTTGATCATCATCCTTCCTCACTTTATATGCTAGCTGGAAAAATTCATGCTTATCGGATGATTCAAACTATCCAATCAGTGTCATTGAGAGGTGGATGGTCAAGATCATTTATAAGAAATGGGTGGTCTCACGGACTATTAGGACCAACCAAATCATATCACTTTTCCAAGGTAGTGGAAGAAGAGTTGACTGGACGTAATGGACGGTCTAGATAGGTCATGTTCATTCCTACAAGTCCTTATGCAAGTAGTGCATGAGAAGGCATCCATGCATTTAGCTCACTATATATTATTTCTCGTTATTAAAAGCACTAAACTCAAGAGGTTAACTCCGCTGCAACGGGTACCTCCGTGTGCTCTTGGTGATATCCGGCAGTAGGGGCCACGTGGTGTATATATCACATCCAATCCGTCCATCTGACGAGTCCCCTCAGGTTACCTTGGCATGCAAATAAGTACAATCGATACTCTGGTGGAGCCCATAAAGTAGAATAAGATCATAGAGAACATTAAGACTTTATTTTCACCCGAGCCCAAATGAGTTGCAAATAGCCTGATTTTTGTCCCGAAAACTCATCCAGGAAATTTAAAGGTCTGGACCGCATGAATTTGCTTTATGTAACAGGGTGGGTCCGTCTTCTCTCAACCTGACCGAGCTGTAGTTCTGCTGAGTTTCCGTTTTCGCTGATTTTTGGTTTCATTGGTAAAGTTAGGCCAAGCTTCTGATGGACGGGTGGGTTATTGTGAATACCTCACGTGGGCCACAGATCTTCCCAGAAGCACCGTACGTAGTAGAGCGTGGTACACGTACCACGAGTAACCGCTCAAAAGCGCAGAGCCTGAAAAGTTTTCGAGCATTGCACACTTAACAGGCCATGCTCCCGTGAAGCTATATGGAACCCACCCCAATATATCCCCGAGAAATTCACACTGTCCATCATTTTGTCCCAAAGGGAATGATCTTATGAATGGTTTGGATAGCATATAAACATCACTGTGGGCCTTGGGAAGGTTTCAACAGTGTGCCTTTCCATCTCCACTGTTTCCTGTCGTGTGCCTGATTTGAGTTTTGGATGTTCATTATTTTTTTAATGTTCATGTCCTAATGTGAGTTGGCTTAACTCATTCGAGTGGATTTCTCAGAGACATCAAAGTGAGCCCCACATGGCTTCTGCGAATAGGGAGAATTGCATGGTTCGGCCGGCCGCACCCATATTAGCAACGGTACATGCTTGTCATTAGAATTTTGCTACGTTATTCATGGGAATGTCTATCTATAAAAGGTGTCCCTTGGCCACCCCACAATGAGCATCTATTAAGAGACAACCAGAGCTAATATAGCATTAAGTTGAGTGATTGCATTTTGACATGGCTTCTAAGCAAATGTATGCCTTAGCCATCATCATGGCCATCCTTCCTGCGATTGCTCTAGCTAAGGAATTCGTAGTTGGAGATGGCACTGGGTGGACCTTCAACTTCGATTATCAAGCCTGGGCTGCCGGCAAGGATTTTCGGGTCGGAGATAAACTCGGTAAATATGTTCTCTAACACAATATTGACTCGTATCATGCATTCATAAACCATCTGGCCAATCTATGCTTTAAATTACCATGTATCGTATCCATATCCTTGACCACCAATAGATGATACCCTAGTACATATTGTATCAGCTGATACAACTGTGTTCTCCGGCATATGATCAGTGTGAAAATTTTAAAGGTAAAAATAAAATAAAATTAAAACAACAAAATTTTAGTTTGAGCCAATAACAAAATAAATATTTTTCAGAGGATTCTGTAGTTGGTTGATATAATTGATTTTCTTTTACATACGGCAAATATCACTCATCGATTTACAGAGCTAATATCCAAAACCCGATACCATACGTGTTGGCTGGCATGTGAACCCATGGACATGGCTGTATCGATCTATATCTGCCTGAATCTCTCTCTCTCTCTCTCTCTCTCTCTCTCTCTCCATGTGTAGCCACGCCCTTTTCTTCTAGTGTCTCTCTCCCCTTTCTCTCATCACGTGCATTGTACTTGCCACATACCCACTATTAAATGATAATATGTTGCTTTATTTGTGAAAAATATTAAAACCGATAATGAATTTTGCAGTTTTCAAATATCCTGCGGGAGCTCACAATGTCTTCAAGGTGAATGGAACCGCTTTCCAGGACTGCACTGTGCCACCGGTGAACGAAGCTCTCATTACTGGAAATGATATAATTACCCTTGCAACCCCTGGTAGGAAGTGGTACATTTGTGGAGTAGCCAAGCACTGTGCCAACGGAGGTCAGAAGCTCGCAATCACCGTCCAATCGAATTTGCTAGCTCCGTCTTTGCCGCCTATTGGAGCTGAAGCACCCAGTTTGGCAAATGAGATCATGGCATCTAAATATCAAGTCCTGATGGTGGGTGCAGTTGCCATTGCTGCGATGTTGATCACGGTTTGAGCAGACTCCATCTTGGCCCCACACTGGACCCAAAACGCCTAGATTGTCCGATGGGCCTATACATCTAGGGAAGCATTGATGGCTGTGATTACTGCATACACCGTCTAGATTACAGTTTGGTGGGACCCATGTCCCTAGTTGCATTTAAATATATATATATATATATATTCTCATCACCGTTGTTATGTTTTTGGAATTAATGATATGTTATCGGTCCTGAAAAAATAGACTTTGCTCATCATTTGTAGTGTCTTTTTCTTTTCACATTTAATATTATATAAATGAATTGTTCCTTACAAATTAGTACAAGTATGAAGGCTACATTTTTCAAGCATATGTTTCGGACATTCAATTGTTATTATGGTTTTGAGACTTGAACGAGTCTGATTCAATTCATTTGAGTCAATTGGGACTTAGCAGGACCTGATCCAGTTCGATAGCAAGAGTCACCCTCCTACCTAGTCACCCCTGAATCTGGCAAGGCGAGTCGGGCTGATTAAACACCGACTCAGGCAAATCCAAACGTGACTCAGGACCCAATGAGTCAATGAGAGTAGTTGAGCTAGTCTTTAACCATGACTCATAGTGAACTCGGCTGCCGAGATTAGTAACAACAAGCTAACTTCATTCCCGTAAAAGAATACATTTTATATTCCACCAACGAATAAGAAGAGTAACGAAAGAAAGGAAAGGAGTTCCTCCGCAACCTACCTGAATTTGTTTTTACAAAACCTCCTTTTACCATATTTGAAATTCACCTATTGTTCGTATTACTAGTCTTGGCTCTTGAGCGGGACCACCAACTTATCATATTTCATGGTGACAATTATGGGCAAAATTGAAATGTTCCACCATAAGGAAAGAATGACTAACCACAAGGGGAGTGCCTCGAAGCTGAAGCGACTAAAGCACCAAGGTAGGCTTCTGTCTCGATTGATCAGAGCACAAAGGTTGGAGACAAGGCAATTAACTCTCTCGACGAAAAGATGTGTTGGATTTTATACAAATTAATGTATTTCTGTATAATGTGGAAATCGAAAAGTGCAAAATAATCAGAAATCAGGACAGGCTGAAGCACGTCTAAAACGTTGTCCTTAAAGCGTTATTTGTACCTACTCAAGTGAATTGAGTATGCTGGTAGGTTACAGGCAAATAGCTTCTAGGATACGATGAGCTTGGTGTGGGTCTGCGTTCAGCAAACACGAAGGCCCACCAAATGGAACTCAATTACTCACTTTCTGGCAGTATTACAGTATAAAGGAAAAAATCCCAAAAGAAGAAGAAAATAAGAGAAAAAACTTCTGCGCAGGTCAGTTCAAATCTTCAGCTACTGGTTCAGTTGAACCGTTCTAGACCACACCGCTAGTCTATTCTTCAAGCTAAGGTTTAAGCCTTGCTATGTTGCTGGAAACACTAGAATATATGAGTGGAGAGGGGCTGACTGTCTCAATTCGTATGGTTTGCTGGAGTTAGTTGAGATTATTTGGAAACACATCCAGGTCCTCCTTTTATAGGCTATGATGGCTAGGGGGTTATGGTCCAGAGACTTAAATTCCATTAAGCCATTTCTGGCTGTTGAAAAACTAGCCGTTTTATGGCTGTTTTCTGACTGTTGTGCATGGACCATTAAGCTGATGCATGCTGACTGTTGTGAGACAACAACTAGCCGTTTTCTAGCTGTTGGGCTAGCCATGCAGCAGTTACAGCTGAACCCTACACTAATAGCTCAGCTGTTACAGTTTCTGCTGCAACAACTCTTTTCAGTCCCTTTATTTATACTGAGAGATCTCTCTCTCAGTCCTTTAGTTTCTCTACTAACCAGCCACCCGCCATAACCACTTAGTCGCACTGCGACTCGCACACGTCTCGCTCCGGTTCGCTCAAGGTCGCGAAGGAGCGACCCTCTGCGACACGATGCGGACATACGAAGTGCAAAGTGCATCACTAGCGTCTCTATAGCCACACTGCCTCACATGCCCACACCCTCGCACCGAGCCCGAGCCCGTGACCGAGTCCGAGTCCTAGACCGAGACCGAGTCCGAGACCGAGACCGAGCCCGTGCCCATGCCCGTGCCTGAGCGGGAGCGTGCGCGTGGGTGTTCTAGTGCTATGCACTGGAACACGCAAGGTTCATAGTCCACGGACTAGGTAGGTAAATATTATAATACTACACATCCTTCATATAAACCACAGGTTTTTCTCTTCTCTTTTCCATGTGGGACTATTCCTAAAAAACCCGTAGAAAAGTGTTTTTCAAAACAACTTTTTATATTATATTATATTTTATTATTAAAATATTTTTTATTAAAATCAATATTTTTGCAACAAGATGAGCCCCCCGAGCTATGCGAGGACATACCTCAGAAATGGAAGAGTCATCTTACGAGGAACGTATACATCACAAGTGAAGGACTGTCATGGCCAGGAGCTTAGGATCCAAGCTTCCTCTATGCTCCGAGTTGACTTGTAACCATTGTCGAGGTGGTACGAGTATTCCGAAGGGGATCATGCCCCATACCCGGAAAAAGAGGGCTTGACCTAATCCTGGCCAAAGATCACAACGGCCGAGGTGGGATCGACAACAATTTCGGAAGCAATTTTCCATCAAAATAAGGACCCTCCAGCATAACCTATTAAGACATGACGGTTTTAGAATTTCCCATAGACCCTATGAATATAGCAACCCTAAATGAGAGAAGGTAAGAAAACAAACCCAAGCTCAAGTCTTTGACTCAGATCTACCCATCTAGCTTAGGCATCAAAGGGTGCAAATCCATCATCGACTCCCCTCATTGTCCACATCTTCCAATTTCCTTTCAACTCCATCACTAGGTACTCCTCTACAATCAATCACATCTGTTCACCATATTCTAACGATAACAAATTGGTGTCATCTGTGGGAATCGACAGTAAAGTCAAGTTCTCACCATCTCCTGCTTAAGCCACTACCTATTCCTCCCTCGATCGCCAAGAGAAAAGAAAAAGTGCTCACTGTAGACTAGTCTGTTGTAACACCCCGGTTCCTGGAACTCAAGTACACTACTCGTTTTCCAAAAACCTGAGCGTTAACCTTTAATGGTGGCTCAAATGTCACATACATTTTTTTTTCTTCTTTACCAAAGTTAGTAATATAGTGGGATGGAAACAATTAAGTATAAGAGAGAGTCCAAATATACAAAACCAAATATTTCTAGCAGTCCGAAAGCTTATACAAACCAATGTCTTAACTTTTAAAAAATACAACAGTATAAATTAAATACAAATGAAGTCAGAAATGGAGTCGCAAGGTCATCTGGTTCCTCCTATTCTACTTGAACACTGACATATACATCATCTGTCTCCTGCATACTGAATACAGTTTAATAGCGTCAATGGCTATCGCAGTGAGGTATAACCCCCAAGATTTATCTTATCATCAAGATAATTAAGCATAGTTATCAGAGACAATGTATAACCACTATAAAAAACTGTTTTTAGCGATGAAATTTTTATTGATGAAAAAAATTTTG
The DNA here is from genome assembly GCF_029962835.1 of Magnolia sinica. Taxonomy (NCBI): domain Eukaryota; kingdom Viridiplantae; phylum Streptophyta; class Magnoliopsida; order Magnoliales; family Magnoliaceae; genus Magnolia; species Magnolia sinica. The sequence goes on along the minus strand of NC_080590.1, from coordinate 57,467,352 downwards.
TCGATAAAAGTACTATTTTACCGATGAATTTTTTTTGTCGATAAAACAACACTTATATCGACGAACTTTTTTGTCATCGGGAATAATTTTTTTACTGATGAAAATTTTCAATGGTAAGTAATTTTCCAACTATTTTGAAAATTTTCCCGTTAAGAGATTTACAGACGAATATTTTCATCGGTAAAAAGCTAATTTTCCTCCTATTTTAAAATTTTCCCGCAAAGAGTTTTATCAATGAATATTTTCGTCGGTAAGAAGCAAAGAACCACTTTTACCGACGAAAATTTTCATTGGTAAGTGTTGTGTATTTAAGATAGGAAATTTTCTCCCTGACTTTTATTGACAAACCAAAACCGTTGGGAATAATATTTTTACTGACGAAAATGTTTGTCGGTAAAAGTGTTGTATATTTAAGTTAGAAAATTTTTGCCCTGACTTCTACCGACATACCAAAACCGTCGGGAAAAATATTTTTACAGAAACTTTCATCAGTGTAAGTGTTGTATACTTGATTTAGAAAATTTTTGCACTAACTTTTACCAACGAACCAAAACCGTCGGGAATAATCTTTTTACCAACGAAATATTTTGTCGGTAAAAGTCAGGTATATTTCCCTTCTAAAAAATTTGCCCTGATTTTTATCGACGAACCAAAACCGTCGGAAAAAATATTTTTACCAACGAAACTTTTCCTCGGTAAAAGTGGTCTATTTAAGTTGGAAAATTTTCGCCCTGAATTTTACCAATGAACCAAAATCGTCGAAAATCATCTTTTTACTGACAAAATGTTTCATTGGTAAAAGTGATGTATATTTGTAAAGTTTTCTGCCGTGGCTTTTACCGACGAACCAAAACCGTCGGGAAAAATATTTTTACCGATGTTTAGTTTTGTCGGTAAAACTGTTTTAATTTTTAAAATAGAAAATTTTAGCAGTATACGAAAAATTTTGCTGTAAGAGTTTTACCGACAAAATTTTTTGTCGGTAAAAAACACAATCACTTTTACCGATGAACTAAATCCGTCAGTAAAAGTGTACTCTTTTTTACTCAAAAAAATTTGGCCCTGATTTTTACTGACGAACTGAAACCATCAGGAATAATATTTTTACCGATGAGCAGTTTTGTCGGTAAAAGTTTTCTGGTTTATACTTCAAAAATTTTGCCCCGAGTTTTACCGACGAACGAAAACCGTCGGGAATAATATTTTTATGGTAAAACTATGTTAATTTTTAAGATGAAAATTTTCACAGTATTCGGAAAATTTCGTGGTAAGAGTTTTACCGACAAACAAGCTCATCAGTAAAAAAAACCACATCACTTTTATCGACGAAAATATTCGTTGGTGAAAGTGTACTCTTTTTTACTTCGAAAATTTTCGCCCTGATTTTTACTGACGAACTAAAACCATTGGGAATTATGTTTTTACTGACGAAAAGTTTCATCTGTAAAAGTGTTCTGGCTTTTGCTTTGAAAATTTTCACCCTTGCACTTCGAAAATTTCTCCCTTAGTTTTACCGATGAACTAAAATCGTCATGAATAATATTTTTACCGACGAATATTTTCATCGGTAAAACTAATTTAATATTTAAGTTAAAAAAATTTCGCGATATTTGGAAAATTTTGCGGTAAGAGTTTTACCGACGAAAAATTTTGTCGGTAAAAAACCCAAAATCACTTTTATCAATGAAAATTTCGTCAGTAAAAGTGTACTATTTTAACTCGGGAAAATTTGGCCCTGATTTTTGCCGACGAATTAAAACCGTCGAGAATAATGTGGTCGCTAAAAATAGTTGACATAGGTTTGTCGGTAAAAAACCCAAAATCACTTTTATCAATGAAAATTTCATCAATAAAAGTGTACTATTTTAACTCGGGAAAATTTGGCCCTGATTTTTGCCGACGAATTAAAACCGTCGAGAATAATGTGGTCGCTAAAAACAATTGACAGGATTTTTCCCACAACATGCTATGATTCAACCACCTCAACATATAATTTTATGTGACAATAAGAAATGTATATTATGCAATAATACACAGTTGCATAAAAGGTAAATAATAACAGGAATAACACCAAATCAGTCAACAACATTTCGCAATAATCAACACAATAGCTATATTTAACTTAAATGGAGAGAAACACATTGAGATTTACTCACCTGTAAGGTTGGGTGAGATGGATTCCATTCGAACAACATGACACAATCCACGACAATGTATTTCCTAAACAATTTATATTGATAATAAGTTCCTGAATTTGCATTAATTAAGCATAGTGTGGGCCCACTTCTAATTGATTGATCAAAATTTTTAGATTTGATTTTGGGTCCGCACGCTAACTCTAATTTAATTCATTCCGATCCTGTCCATTACCTAAGATCAGTGACCTTTGTAATCCCATGGGTAGGCCCACTTGATCAAATCAAGTGGCTAACTGTCATTCAGCGACACTTAATTAGTCTAGATATGCACAACATACATGAATCTTAAATTATAATGAACTCATCAATCATATTATAAATTTCAAAAGTAAATAGATATGTCTAGGATGTATTTTGACTTTAATGATTTTGATACCAAATTTGGAAGTTTTTTTTTAAAAAATTATATATATATATATATATATATATATATATATATATATAAAATTACGGTTTAATGCTCGAATATTAACCCCATTAATTGGTTATATCCAGATCATCCAATTGACTTTCTCCCCCAACATTAATCTGAGAGGCCAATAGATCGGTTAGATCGGACCATTCTAAGTCCACATCTTCCTCATTACATGATTTTACATCTATCTTCTCTTGATTAGTGTGGCCCACTAGGTGATCGAGCTGATCTAATATTCAAAATTTAAGTATATTTAGATCCCAGAAATTGGATCAACTGTGTAGATTAGATCCGATCTGTCTAATGACTCCACAAAGGTTATAATACATTATTTAATACCTAAGATTTCATCTGATCATGTGATCCATTCGGATCAGATTCCACACATCAAGGTGTCTCACACATATCTCTACGCCAAGAAGATGCACATAAAATGGTGTCTCACACATATCTCTACGCCAAGAAGATGCACATAAAATGGTGTCTTTTTATTGCATACCACAATTTTGAGTGGGTTGGATATGTGAATCACATTTAGGGGAGCCCAATATATGATTATGATCAATGTTTTAAGGAAACCCTTCTCCACTACATTTAGGTGAATTACTCGTTACCCTTACGAGAGTAAACTCTGTGGGGTCCACCATTATTTGTTTATTTTATCTACTCCATTCATCCATGTTAACAGATAATTTGAGGTCTAAAGAAGAAAAAAGAAGCATATCCAAAGCTCAAGTGGACCACACCACAGGAAATAGTGTGATTGAACCTCTACCATTTAAAATTTCTTGGAGGCCATAGAAGTTTTGGATTAAGCTGATGTTTGTGTTTAATATTCATTCATATATTTTTGATATTATGAACAACCTTTATCCATTTTTGGACAATCTGATCAGTCCAGATTGAAGAGTAAATAACTTCAAATGTTTAAATCAAAATTCACTCAAATTGTTGATCAATCTTGTTTGCCCAATATCTTTCTCATATGTAGTATGATCGAGGCGAGTAACTAGTCAAATTGAGGGTAATGATCAGTAAAATAGAGTGAATGGACCAGACATGTAAAATGGGCCCATCATGATGTGTGTCGAACATCAACACCGTGCATTTGATGTCTCCCCATTGGCTTATGAGATATCTCAAAAATCATCTGTATACGGAACTCAGGTGGTCCATACCATCTAAAACTATGTGAAGACATCTAAAAAGAATATAAATAGTATAGTATTGGATGTCATACCATTTTGGGGCCATAAAAGTTTTGGATCAAGCTGATTTTTGTTTTTTCCCTTCATCTGGCCCTGTATGACCTAATTAACATATTGGATGTCAAATAAACAGTACAGTAAGCCTTAGGAGGATTTTAATGATGGATATCCAATTACTATTGATTTCATGTGGTGTGGTGCACCTGAGATTTCTATGGTGGGGTCCACTACAGATTTTCATCTGCCTCATTCTTGGCTCATGATGTAAAATGCTATCTCAAAATGGATGGACAGTGTGGATAAAACAAATACATCATAGTAGGGCCCACAAAACTTAGTGGATGTTGGTCGGTGATCTATGGGTCCTACCATGATGTATGTGTTTCATCCATGCCATCCATCCATTTTTACAAATCATATTAGGGCTTGATACCAAAAATGAGAGGGATGTAAATCTCAAGTGGACCACACCCCATGAAAACAATAGTGATTGGATATCCACCATTAAAACCCTCCTAAGGCCCACTATACTTTTTATTTGATATCCAATTTGTTGATTAGGTCATACAGGCCCAGATGAAAGGAAAAAAATATCAAATTGATCCAAAAGTTTATATGGCCCCCGTATTTGTTTGGCACGCCTGACTAATCCTAGGATCTATCTTTCAATCCCTTCCAATCCCATCCAATCTGCCAGGCCAAAAATGGCCCTAAAGGTAATGATGGTGTTGTTAGTGGATTGTCTTAAGATCCATGGGATTGCTATATCCTAGGTTTAGATCATCCCATCTGTTTGGCACGCCTGGCCAATCTCGGGATTTAACTTCTAATCCCTTCCAATACCATCCAATTCCTTCCAATCCACCCGTCCAAATGAGCCCAACTGTCTTTTTTTATTTATTTATTGAACATTGGCTGAGGAACAACTGTCATTTTGTCTGATAAATTACAACAAATTTGTAAGTTAAAAAGGTTTATAAGTCATTTTTAATGTAATAACTATATCAGGCTGTAGGTGTAGGCTCTTTCTCGGGGACCACAGCTGCTTCTTCTACTACTGTTGTTAGGTAGTTCTCTGACTATGATGATTAGTAGTGTCTTTCCTTGCAAAATATTCATTTTAGTCTAATCAACTCTTTTTGTGAAGTGTTGCTTTTATCATCTTTGATTGTATGTTAGTAGTGGGGTACTGTCAATTTGATATGGATGTTAAGATAAATTTACACAAAAGTAGGTTCGATCAATTTGATCCATCTATTTGTTAGGGCCTGTCATGGATTGCTTATGATTCTATAGAATCTCATTTGTTAGGCAAGTGTAACCATCCTATAACCTAAACCTAAACCTATAACCTAAACCTTAACCTATAACCTAAACCTAAAAAATTCAAGGTGCCAAATCACCTCTTATTGGAACGTGGCATTATTGGAATGTGGATGTTGATGTTAATTTTGTTATGTCTTATAGATGTTGATGTTAATTTTGCTGGCTTGGGATGCAATATGAACAAATAATGACATGCCTTAAGGCATCCATCCCAACAGTGAAATGATATCAACTTTTATCATTTAAGTAACCTATAACCTAACCTAAACCTAAACCTATAACCTACACTTATAACCTAAACCTGTAACCTTAACCTAAACGTAAAACTTAAAACTTAATTGTATTCTCAAATCCGTAAACCTAAACCTAAACCTAAAACTTAAATGTATTCTCAAATCTGTAAACTTAAACCTAAACCTAAACCTATAACCTACAACATTAACATAAACTTATAACCTAAACCTATAACCTTCAACATTAACCTAAACATATACTTATAACCTAAACCTATTCTCAAATCCCAAAACCTATAACATAAACCTAAACCTAAACCTTAACCTAAAACCTAAACCTTAACTTATAACTTATAACCTATAACCTATAACCTAAACTCAATAACCTAAACCTAAACCTACAACCTAAACCTAAACCTAAAACCTAAATGTATTCTCAAATCCCTAAACCTAAACCTATTTTTGTAAGATAGACTATAAAATGTATTCTTGTTACAGTAAAATTGAGAATGCTTTTATGGATTGTAACGATCATATTGATTTATATGTATTGTAGAATGATACTTAGAAATCAAACTTCTTTTTTTGACGGTCTAAATTATCAAATGTCGTTTTGGGAAGGTTATGTGTTGACTGGTAAATATAGACAATTATATATGTTGTTGGGTTGTAAATATTCATATGTGATCATTGAACTTGTGTATGTGGGGGTGTCAATGGGCCACGCTCTATTAATATTTTTGTCTTAAATTATTATTGTAATTAGTTAGTTTATAATTGTGACTTATAATTGTGATTTGTAAGTTAGATAATTAGTTACCCGTTTGAGAATTTCTATGGGGCCATACATAGATATAGTGTGTTTTTAGTGGCATAGAAATCGCTCAAATTGTCTCATTTTGGACAGTTCAAGATTAGATGGATAGTATGCTTTCATATAATCTGTTTAAATGTTCATGTCTGATCCGAGGTTCATCTCCTCGTTTCTCTCTGAATATGTTTCTTCTGTTCCATATCCAATGCCAAATATCTTTACATTGCTTTAGATATTTGGCATCGGAATGCAACGTAAGATCAACTTATTTGGAGAGGCATGTGGAGAAGCTACCGAACTTTTGGCGTTGACATATAAATGGGAATATGAAAGGATTACAATCTATCCAACCTTGGATGGGTAACTAATTTAAATTTTAATTGTATTAGCTTAGAATTGATGGAACAGACCCGGATGTGCGTCGGAGCTATTCGGATGTTGAGTGGGAATTCCTAAAAGGTGGGAACCGCTGTTATGACCATGATGAAGCTGTCCATTTCTTATGGATAGCAATGGAGTGGCCTGGCCATTTGGACAGGCAATGTTTATGTATTTGCTCGAAATTGATGGAGCAGACCTGGATGTGTGTTGGAGCTATCCGAATGTTGAGCGGAGGTCCCTGGAAGGTGAGAACTGTTGTTTACGTTCAGGTAAGATAAGATGCATGATTTTCCTTTTCAACTGTTAGTCCTAGAGTGACAGCACTTGTTTCAATTTTCTTGGATGGATGATGAATGTATTTGCGAATGTAAATGAAAATAAAGAACTTAATATGTGTGTGTGTGTGTGTGTGTGTGTTTGTGTGTGTGTGTGTGTGTGTTATCAATGGAGGATACCTTGTTTAGGGGGACATGAAATTCTTGTAGCTTATGGTATGGTGCCCCAATATTGGTTGTATGTTACTAGTATGCAGTAGATAATACTAGGTTCAATAGTAGATAATATTAGAGAATATCTAAACCCGATCGGAACCCGAAACCGAACCTGATTCCATAAACCTATAGCTTAAACCTATAACCTAAACCTAAACCCAAACCCAAACCTATAACTTAAACCAATTCCCTAAACCTAAACCTATGACCTATAACCTAAACCTAAACCTTAACCTATAACCTAAACCTATAACCTAAAACCTAAAACCTAAACCAAAACCTAAACCCGATCCCGAACCCGAACTCGATTTCCTAAACCTAAACCTTAGCCTATTCTCAATTCCTGAAAGCTATAACCTATAACCTAAACCTTAACCTAAACCTATAACCTAAACCTAAACCTAAAGCCTAAATGTATTCTCAAATCCCTAAACCTATAACCTAAACCTATAACCTTAACCTAAACTTAAAACCTAACCTAAACCTTAACCAATAACCAATAACCTATAACCAAAACCTAAACCTCTATTAACCTTAACCTATAACCTATAACCTATAACCTACAACCTAAACTCAATTCCCTATACCTTAACTTATAACCTATAACCTAAACCTAAACCTCTATAACCTAAATCTAGAACTTAATCTTGACCTATAACCTAAACTTATACTTATAACCTTAACCTAAACTTATAACCTTAACCTAAACCTATTCCCAAATCCCAAAACCCATAGTTATAACCTAAACCTAAACCTTAACCAATAACCTAAACCTATACTTATAACCTTAATTAACCTAAACCTATAACCTATACCTAAACTTATAACCTTAACCTAAACTCAATTCCCTAAACCTTAACCTACAACCTAAACTCAATTTCCTAAACCTTAACCTATAACCTACAACCTATAACCTATAACCTAAACCTATAACCTATAACCTATAACCTAAACTGAATTCCTTAAACCTTAACCTATAACCTACAACCTATAACCTATAACCTAAACCTATAACCTATAACCTATAACCTAAACTCAATTCCCTAAACCTTAACCTATAACCTACAACCTATAACCTATAACCTAAACCTATGACCTAAACACAATTCCATAAACCTTAACCTATAACCTATAACCTAAACCTATAACCTAAACTTATAACCTATAACTTAAACTCAATTCCCTAAACCTTAACCTATAACCTATAACCTATAACTTAAACTCAATTCCCTATACCTTAACCTAGAACCTATAACGTATAACCTAAACCTAGACCTTAACCTTAACCTATAACCTAAACTTATACTTATAACCTTAACCTAAACTTATAACCTTAACCTAAACCTATTCTCAAATCCCAAAACCTATACTTATAACCTAAACTAAACCTTAACCTATAACCTAAACCTATACTTATAACCTTAACCTAAATCTATAACCTATACCTAAACTTATAACCTTAACCTAAACTCAATTCCCTAAACCTTAACCTACAACCTAAACTGAATTCCCTAAACCTTAACCTATAACCTACAACCTATAACCTATAACCTATAACCTAAACTAATTTTCCTAAACCTTAACCTATAACCTAAACCTATAACCAATAACCTATAACCTAAACTTAATTCCCTAAACCTTAACCTATAACCTATAACCTATAACCTATAACCTAAACCTATAACCTATAACCTTAACCTATAACCTACAACTTATAACCTATAACCTAAACCTATAACCTATAACCTAAACTCAATTCCTTAAACCTTAACCTATAACATATAACCTATAACCTAAACTCAATTCTCTAAACCTTAACCTATAACCTATAACCTATAACCTATAACCTTAAACTATTACCGACGATTGTTTGTGTTTGGATGAATGTAGTTTATGTTTGGATTGATTTACTAGTTTGGATTTAGATGGATGTGAATATGAATATGATGAAATATATTATATAACAGATGTATATCAGGAAGAATATGATGAAATATATTCTAATAAGTGTATATCAGGAATTTTGTGCTAGATAATTTTTCTATTTAAAAATGAGACTTTTACCTAGGAAAATTTTTGTAAGTAAAAGTTTTGTAACTATTTTTAGCTACGAAAATTTTCGTAGGTAAAAGTTTTTTACTTATTTTTTAGTGATGAAAAATTTCGTCGGTAAAAGTTTTGTAAAAGTTTTTTACCTGTGAAAAAATTCGACGGTAAAAGTTTTATACGTATTTTTTATCGACGAAAAAATTTGTTGGTAAAAGTTTTGTAATTATTTTTACCTGCAAAAAAAAAAATCGTTGGTAATAGTTTTACACTTTTTTTTACCGACGAAAATATTTGTCGGTTAAAAATTTGTAATTATTTTTTAGCGATGAAAAATATCATCGGTAAAAGTTTAACATTTTTTTTATTGACGAAGATATTCGTCAGTAAACAATTTGTAATTATTTTTAGCGATGAAAAATATCGTCGGAAAAAACTGTTTTCCTCATTTTTTACCGACGAAAAAATTCGTTGGTAAAAATCTTAGCATTATTGATGATTAAAAGTTTCGTCGGTAAAAACCTTTTTTCTCAGTATTTTAGCGATGAAAGTTTTCATCGGTAAAACCTTTTATTGACAAAAATAACACTTTTAGTGACGAAAAATTTCATCGGTAAAGGTGGGTTTTCTTATAGTGAACAAATATTATCCAATGATTATCATGGAAATTAGATAAGGTTCATCATATATGCGTTCATTAAATAAATTACACAAAATTATCTTGTTTAAATGTATGGATGCATGCACATGCTCACAAACATAGGGTTGCACATCCAGTTGGTAAAAAGACGTCCAGCGAGAACTAGCCACCTGGAAAAGTACTCGAAGGTACGCCTAAGGAGAACTAGCTACCCAAAAAAGACTATGTAACAAAGTCGCCCAAGGAGAACTAGCTACCTAGAAAAGTACTCAAAGGTACGCCTAAGGAGAACTAGCCACTCAGAAAAGACTATTTAACGAAGTCGCCCAAGGAGAACTAGTCATCCGGAAAAGTACTTAAAGGTACACCCAAGGAGAACTAGCCACCTGAAAAAGACTATACAACGAAGTCGCCCAAGGAGAACTAGCCACCCGAAAAAGTACTCAATGGTATGCCCAAGGAGAGCTAGTCACCTAGAAAAGACTGCATGTCATGAAAATGCATGATTAGCCCAACCATTATTATTTCAATTTCAAACATTCATTTAAACAAAGCTCAAAGGTCACTATGGGGGGTTTGTCACCTAGCATAGGCCGACAGCTCAGGCATAGTGTCCCATTCCACCATCCTTGGCTCATGAGACTAACAATTTAGATGTTTAAAGGTAACGTACTCAACTAATGGCCAATCATAGTCCAATAAATGAAACTTACCATCGCAAAGTTATACAGAGACAATCAATTAAAGCCACATGAGGCAATTGTTCCATAAAAGCCACAACGGCTGAATATTCCATTTAATAGTGCGATAAGAAGAGATTGTTCCCCATAAGCCACATAGGCATAAATGATCCACAAGATGATAAGTCCACAACATAAATTTATTTAATCCATAACACAAGTGGCCACTAGTTCAAGGATTTCCTAAAAACACCGTCAAGCGAGCACAAGTGGTAGAACAAGACATATACAATATCAATAGCACTTATCCATATAACATGTTTCATTTAAACTAGGATGGAGATATTTGCAATCCATAGCCTGTTCAGATGCTTGAACATAAAACTAATGATTAATTAGTTATGAAGAATTTACTTAAATAGAAACTAGCATTTATAATCACTTTTACCTAACATGAAATTAAGCAATTAATGACATAAGTAAACTAAAAAAATTATCATGATGTAGAAAAGCTTGAAGGGTGATCTTCACCTAGATTGAACAACTTAAATATGTGGCCTGCTAGATGACACGTGACTACAACCTGATACGGTCAAATCTTGTATTTTTATCACTTGGCGGCTACAAGGCTAGAGTAGGCTAGATCTAAGCCCAAGTCAACCGAGCAGGACTTGGTGATTCAACCAAGTTGACTTGGTAGCAACCAAAGATCCAATCTCCATCTCTCTCATTCTTCTCTGCTTATCTTTCCCCCTTCTTCTATTTTTATGCTGGATTGTCCAGCTAGGCCTGGACTAGCCCTAAGCCCAACTTGACTCGGCTGGACTGGATTTCAAACGAGTGGACTCAGCAGCATCCGCCACAGAACTCCCTCTCTCTCCCGTTTCTCTTTTCTCCTTCTCCTCTTCTTCCTCTGCTTCTCTTTTCCTTTCTCTTTCTTTCCCTCATTCCCTGATGGAACTCCAGCTAGTCCTAGGCTAGGCCCATGCCCAACTCAACCCAACTAACTCAGCAGCAATTTAGCCCAAACCCTCTCTTCCCCTTTCTTTCTTACCTTCTCTTCTTTCTTTCTTTCTTCTCCTTCCTTCTTCAGCCACACCCAACAATGGGCCTAGATAGGTCAGACCCAAGACTAGACTCATCTTCATGAATCGACATGAGACTCGGCCCAAACTTAGCTACTGGGTTAGCTGAGCTTATTACGACAACAATAACAGCTATCTGCCTCTCTCTTTCTCCCTCGTTTCTCTTTATTCTTCTTCTGCAATGCCCAACAGCTCGACCAGGGGCAAGACTCGGTCGGTTGAGCTGGTGCGGTACCCATTTTTTTCTTCTTCTTCATTCCTATCCTCTATGCCCCCTTTCTCCTCTTTCTTCCTAATTTTCTTCTTCTTTTGATCATTCTCTTCTTCCTTCCTTTCTGCTAGTAGGACCCAAGGCACGAGACATGGCTCAGAACTGGCTCAGAGTCTGACCGAGTCACCCAGTGGTAGCATCAGCGATGCTCTCTCTCTTTTATAATTCTTTTCTATTTTCAGAGAGAAGTTGCCCTAAAAGGAGGCCTTTTAAAGGCTTGTATTAGTTGGCTTCTAGAGGATTTGGGTCGTAATTAATTAAGGGATTAGTTACGGTTTTTGATTGCTTAAAACGTGATATTTTGTGATAATATAACCGAGTCGCGTTAGCATGGTTATGATCTAAGGTTGTGGATGTACTTTTGGTACCATGGCCCATCAGATGGATGACCCTGATTAGAAAATGGGCCCCATCACTAGATGATGGGTTTCTCGGACGAACAAAGGAGATGATGGGGCTATTCACGGTGGATTCTGATTTATGGACTGATCTTACGATCCAAGGCTTATGGATGGTCCTGATTGGATCACTTGACACTATGAGGTCCACCTTTTAGAAGGATATCATGAAAATCTTTGTGGTGTGTGAGATTTTGAGCCTCAAGCGGTATCTCATGCGACATCTCATGTGTCTGCGAGATATCCTAACAAACTCTAAAAGGAATCCAATGCCCTAGATTATCCGAGTGAAACTCTAGAGGTCATGAACGCCCCAGATCTTGCCAGAGCCGAAATGGTGGGATTCTTTCTGCCTCCCTCTCTCTCTCTCTCTCTCTCTCTCTCTCTCTCTCTCTCTCTCTCTCTTGTAAAACCCTATTTTAGAAGCCTAGGATTCTTTCGAATGCACGGTCAAGATTTGAGAAAGGGTTCTCGGATATGCCAGCTCATAAAGCCAGAAATGGAATTATCATTTTCGAAAGTGAGCCATGCGCACAACTCAGCTTGCGCTGGAGTTCGTGTACACGAGTGCATAACAATAGTTGAGAATGCCTGGGGTTGGTTAGAATTCCTTACCCATGGTCGATGGATGGTTTAGATCTTGATGATGGATCATGAGGGTGGACCGCAATGACTTGAAACGGAAACAGTCCATTTAAATTGTTTTCGAGCGGGAAATGAGGAGAAATCCTCTTTTATTCAAGAGTGTCCGGTCAATCTGGTTTGACCCGTTTCTTCACTCAGTGTACTGCTGGTGCACAATATTTGGTGTACACACGCAGTAGGCGTGGGACCCACAGTGATATATGGTGAGATCCACTCCATCCATTCTCTTTAAAGGTCCCAATAAGGGCCTTTGACCAAGGATCAAGTAGATCCAGGGCTTAGGTGGGCCATACATATTGATTGGAGCGTCAAGTTATGGATCTCCACTGATCTGATGGTCAAGAAGTTTCATGGCACATATTGGACGATTAGATGGTTAATCTTACGGATAAATGACTTGTAATCTACATAAACAATACTCTTAAGATTTAAATGGACAATTTTAAGGTGTAATGGTTGAATTGTTTTAAATTGTTGACCAATTGCCTAATTGCATTGATCACCAGATATAAGGTCTGTAATCCAATTTAGGGGGAATTTGCCGTTATTTCTATAATTAGATGACCCTATATCTCAAGTGAATGAACGATCTTGAATCAAATGGTTGAATTGTTTTAGAATATATCTCTAATTATATATGCGTCCTTTAACTTATTTAGATAAGTCTAATGCCTAATTAGGTAATGTAAGATCTCAATCTACTGACTGATCTTGAATTCAACGACTAATTTTTAAACTTCAACGGTCAGATGTTTTAGGATCTATTTTTAAGTGGAAATCCATAGTAAATTTAGGGGCCACATGACCCAATGATGGGGATTAAGTTTATGAATTGTTATGTTGAGGGTTATGGGCCTATTGAGCGGCAAATTTGACGGTTTATGCTCCAATATTAATAATGAAAGGTTAGATTTATCTATAAAAGAACTTGAAATCCTCAAATAGATTTCTCTAATAATGTGATGGTCCTATTAGGAACTCAATGGATGGATGGTTCAATCCATGGATGACAATTGTACTAGATGATTGAATTTGGGTTAGTGTGAAGTTGAACATTTAAGTAGGCCAAATCTATGTTTACACTAAGTTGAGTCTCCATTGTAACACTTGAGTAGTGTAAAGTACGGTGTGTTACATCCACCCACTAGGCTTAGTCCAGTGAGGCTCAGGCCTCATGGTCACTACCCAAGTCCTAACCGCACTCACAAGTGGTGGTGCAGAAGTCTTGAAACTAAGGCAGCTGGCTTATCTCCCTTGAGAACCAACTAGGAGCTTTGACCAACAATGTAGACCGTATCATGAGGCTATTACAAAGGCACCAGGCATCCCTAACCAATTAGCACGAGGAGGATGAAGCGACAACTGGGCAGTCTTACCTGATACGGTTGCACCCTAAGTTACACTAAGGATAGACCCAAGATGGGGGAGGCCTTATCGCCCCAATGCAGACCCCAATGACTACTGAGCTTGTCGAGTTGGATCTATGCCATACCCTAGACCAAAGGCAATAAGTATGGGGAATCCTACATTGATAGGAGATTTAATAGGATCAAGACCTATCGAGTACTTGTAGATGGGATTGAAGGATCACTTGATTAATCAAATAACAAACAGAATTTTATCCAGCAACAAAATTTTAAAATTCATGAGATTCTCAATGGGATAAAAGGGTCTTTGATGGGATCGAAGGAACTATCTAGTAGGCTTTTTATAAAATTCAGAATTTCTCAATATTTGACTCGATCTCATCAAGTCCTATCATTGGCGTGTCGATGGGATCGACACTCCTATTGATGCTTTCAACCTTCACTTCCTTTTAAATAATAAAGATAAAAGCTTAAGGATCCAGGAATCCACTCGTAGCAATCACAATATCTATTTTATTGATTCAACAATCACAACTCATTTGTAATCAAATTCATGATCTATCCAATCGGAAGATGGAGCGGTTAAACCATTCATAAACAATATTAGAATATTAATTCAATTGATCAATTATCTCATGAAGCATTTAGACATCAATTGCAGGGAATCAAAAGCATTTAAAACACTTTTAGGCATCATTGGATCAATTAATTATATAGATTGATTCGTTCTCTAGGTCAAGGCTAAACAATTGTTAAATCAAGCATTTACCACACCTAGCGTGCACAACAAATCAAGAAATAAACAACTCATAAACTATAAAGTAAAATCAAATCTATTCAATCTAATATCATAATTCCAACCATTATTTGCAGAATCAAATAAACTAAATACTGTAATAACCTACATGCTTCATCCCTTAGCCTTAGCTAAGAGATTAGCCTAACAAGACTAGCTAACATCTTAGAAGAAAAATAAAAAGATGAAATACAACTTGAGAAGAAATCAAAGTGGAAGAACATTGTTGACACTCCACCTAGGCCTTCGCTTCCTTTTCAAGCCTCAGAAGATGCTTTAGAACGTCCTATGGAGTCCTATTTATAGTTGCGGAATCCAACTTTCGCACTGACTTGGAGATTTCCCAAACCAACTTTGAATTTGTGCACTTCTGTTACGCTTCGATAGCACTGAAGTTGCCTTTGATCGCAACGAAGTTGTATTTGAAAATCTTGTGTTGAATCTATAAAATTTAGGAGGAACTGAAGTTGGCTTTAGTGGAACCGATGTCTATTTTTAGAATTATTTTAGGACTTTCTCTTTTTAGACTTAGAATTTTAGAATATGATTTTCCAGTCCAATTTTCACGATTTCTTTTCTTCACTTCAAATCTTCAATTCTCTTCATTCCGTGGTTTCCTTAGATATTTAGCATGTGAATTCTTCATTAATGACTTCCAAATCTTCAATTCTTCATTATCTTCTTTTTTTCTCTAAATCGATCATTTTAAGCGCATATTCACCATAGGTTTCCGAATCACCTTGCATGACAAAAACGTATATAATTAAATTAAATTATCAATTAAATGTGAAGATAATTAACATGATTGAAGAGTTAAATATACAATATTTAAGTCTCAATACACCTCAACTAGCATTTTACTGGTCTCGAGCAAAATATGTGAAAGATATGTCGAAACTAAATGAACAAATTTCCATAAACTTAAGCAATTATCAAAACAAACCAGATTTTATAAATCTAAGATATATTAATGTAAACATAAACACTAGCACTTGGTAAATTTCCTAATCAAATTCAAAGTAGTAATTTGTAATTAGACAATTTTTAAACATTGAGTTATATGTGCATAGTGAAATCTAAACTTAACAAAATCAAAGTTTCAGTCTTATACTTTCATGATAACATTGATAATTAAAATAACATTCAAGATAACCAAAACTTAAACCAAGACTTGCCTTACAGTTCAACCTTATATTAATCTAACCTTTGAATTTTCCATCAACAACTTTCACACTATTTTCACTCTTTTTTCTTTAGTCCTTTCAAGGAACTTCGATAAGTAGCCCTTTTCGATGACAACTATTTTTTAGCTAGGTATTACTTTCTTTTTCACTTTCTTTCTTTTCAATTCTTCTCATCGAACATGATCGATAAATTGCCCAAGTTTGGTTCCTATCATTCTTAATAATAATCAAGTTAATAATTCGATATTAACTAAAAACTTTCAAGATGTAAGCTAGGTGTGATATGTGAAATCATGACTCAATTAATGTTAAAAAAATTCTAATTATAAATTAATAATTCAAACTTAATTTTAGAAATCTATCAAATAACTAAAATTCAAGTTTAAAAATTCCTTAACAATAAGTATGTTATCATTCTAATCTCTGGATTATCTTTAAAATCACTTAACTACATAGAAAATTTTGAAGCTAAAAACTTCAACAATTTAGCACAAATTTGAAGAATTTTTCAAAGGAAACCCTACCCCTAACCTAAAATCTACATTGTCCTTAATGTATAAACATATACGATAAAAGCAAAATTGAGAGCAATGAAAATAAAGGGGAGTAGATGAAAAGTACCTGAAAGGTGACAGACAGAAGGGATAGTGCAATCTTTCTATTAAAAGATGTTCCAGCAACTATACAACTAAATAAAACAAACTAATCCTGGTAAAGCAGTAAATTCCTGATCGTAAATTAAGAAAGCAAGGGAAAGCTACTCATTCATGTCAGCAAGGTCCCTCCTTATTCACAACCTCAAGTGTAGGGTCGTGATGTAGTAATAATCTCGGTAAGACCGAAGTCGAATCCACAGGGACTAATCTTGTACGTTTCTAAAATGAACTAGAACTAGAACTAGAAGAAGATCTAAATATGAATGCAGAATATAAAGGAGTAATTGTGTTGATTGAAACTTGTGAATTTAAAGGTGGGAACTAGGGTGCCAAGGATCTACTTATAGCTATTGGGATGCTACCTTACTTGATTTAAGAGATCTAACTGGAATCAGAGTCCTATCTTATCCAATTGGAAAGAGAGATGATCAAATCTCTGAAATTCTCATTGATCTACCCTCAATGGAAGAGGATTGTGAAGATTTGGATGGGATTCCATCATCCAACCATGCCTAGGAGATGATGGCAAACAACAAGATTTACCAATCCCACAATCTCAAATAAGAAAAAAAGATACTCAATGCTATCACAGCATCTATTGTAATTTGATTCACAATAAACCAATGAAAACTGAAAATATTCCTTAAAGTCAACTAGAAATCAATGAAGTTCAACGTAAATATGAATAAAAGCAAAGTAAACATCCCAATCACGTTACAAGCTTCACCTCTTAGCCCTATATAAGAGATTTAGCCAACCATGGACATGATTGAACTAAGAGCTCTTAAAGAAAATATAAAAGCAACTAAGGAAGAAGAAGAAAAACTCTTGGCAGTGGCTCTTCACCCTTTTGCTTCACTCCTTAAACCATAGATGATACCTAGGAATGTCATAAGGACTCTTATTTATACTTGTGAAGCTCCACCTTACGTACTGACTTGGAATTTTTCGAAACTGACTTGAATTACACGATCCACAGCTTTTCCGCATTATGCTCCGGTTGGACCAAAGTCACCTTCGGTCAAATCCGAAGTCGAGTCCGAATTTGGAAAGGATTTTGTTTCAATAGTTACTCGATTTCGGTCGGACTGAGATGAGTTCAGCAAGACCAAACTTAAGTTGTCGGTCAGACCAAATTAATATTCGGTCGAACCAAATTAACTTTAAAATTCATCATTTTTCGATGGAGCTTTTAGTGCACTTTCGGCCGCACCAAATCCTCCTTTCGGTTGGATCGAACTGGGTTTCAGTCGGACAGAATTGTCCATCAGTCGAACCGAATTATCTTCTGAATTCTATCGTTTGTCACTGGACTGTTTTGTGCAAGTTCGATTGGATCGAACATGGGTTCGGTCGGACTGAACCTGTCTGTCTTTTGCTGAGGATTTTGCATTCTTTCAAGTCCTTTCTTCAGCTTTGGTACTTGGTTTCCTTAGATCTTTGGTATGTGAACTCTTCATTCTTGGTCTCTCAAGATCCATCTTTTGCCTTGGTGATTCTTAAGCATTAAATCCATGCTTTTAACATTCTTTTCAATCAAAGCTCCTAGATTCACCTTGCAACACAAGCATGTATAAAATATACCATTAAGCCTTATCATGTTCATAAAACCAAGATATAAATAGGGAAAAATATGCAATATTTGACACTCAACACTCCTCAGGCCAGTATCTCGGTAAATTTTTCAGTAGACTTCTTAACAAAATCATTCAAAAACCCTTCTTATAGTAGGCTTGGATGCCTTAGAGCTTGAATGTCCAGAGAAATTTATGAACCTCAACATAAAGTTTTCTTTTAATCTCATGAGGTATCCAAAGTGGATAATATTCACAGAAATTTTTTTAATGTTAGTACACCACGGTAAATCAGAAACTATAATTAGGTGAAATTTAGAAAAATTCTTATTATGCAGTGTACTCTCAGCACATTTTGAAGTTTCAGACTTTGGTTCAATTTTCAGCTCCTCCTCCTTTAATGGTGAACATTTTAGATGTGTGTAAGGAGGTGCTTCAGAAAAATGATTCCCTCGTTCAGTATCAACTACTGAAGTATTTTCTCGTAAGGCATCCACTATGTCTTTAATCATGTAATCATTAAAATTTTCAAAGTGTGCTAAGCAATCTTCTAAAGAGTCAGGAAATTTAGTTGAGAGGGGCTCATTCTCCACATTAAAATCATGTGTGTCATGTATGTGGAGTGGGTCAACATCACTATGTTAGAAAAATACCCGTGTCTCTCGATCATTAACTTAAACTGTCATTGAGATCGAATATTCAGAAAATTAAACTGTATACTCATGAACATAATCCAACTCCTCATTCTCAAATTCAGTATACTTCAATATTGAGTTTGAATCACTCTCCTCGCATTATGTTTCTAGATTGGGTTGAGGCTGGGATAAACTAACCTCTTCCTCATCAATAAGGCGCGACTGATTTTCTTGAATAGATGATTCAATCAACTTTAATATTTTCTAATGTCTATAAATGATTGTGTAACATCTAGGTTGAATTATTCTTGAGAATCCATGTATTTCTGAAGTGAATCCTCTTAGATTGTTTCTGATTGGATCTCATAGGTAGGGGATCTAAGAGGATGGTTATTAGAATCCATGATTGGTACTCCTCTCCAATTTAAACTCTGATGCTTCCCCAAATTAAAGTCATACGGATCATATGTGGGAGTATTTGATGGTTGTTGGTAAGTGTTATTACCCACAATATAATCACGTATTGTCTTTTTCTTGATTGATGGATGATAATTGTTCTCCCTCATATGGTTGCGTATGAACTTCTTAATTAGTGGAATATTATATCCCAGTCAGTTCTCTGTTGAGACTTAAATATTGCATATTTTTGCCCATTTATATCTTGGTTTTGTGAACATGATAATGCTTAATAGTATATTTTATACATATTTGTGTTGTAAGGTGAGTTTAAGAGCTTGAATTGAAAAGAATGTTAAAAGCATGGATTTAATGCTCAAGAATTACCAAGGCAATTGATGGATCTTACAAGACCAAGAATGGAGAATTCTCATGCCAAAGACCTAAGAAACCAAGTACAAAAGATGGAGAAAAGATTGGTAAAAGCACAAGTTGAACAGCGGAAAAACAGGATAGTTTGGTGTTACCTAAGCCAACTTCGGTACCACTGAAAGTGCACAAAACAGTCTAGCAAGAAAACAGTTTAATTCGGTGCTACCTAAGCTTAATTCGGTAACACCTAAGTACTCTGCACATACAATTTCAGATGTAATAAATTTTAGATACAACTTCAGTGCTACCAAAGTCGCGTAGAGTTGTAACGCACTGTGACACTCCAAACTCAGAGACCAGGCCCACAAAATATTTTATCGTCGAATCCGGCGCCGACAACCTCCATAGTACCTCATTCTCATCTCCCAACACCCATATACCAAGTTTTGATCCTGAGATCCCATAAGGAGGATTTTTCAGTATGAATTTATTCCGTAACAAGCATAACCCATGAACAATAATAAAGACACCATCACAAAATCCACTATGATAAAAAAAACTTTAAGGTACAATGCACATAAAGGGAAATACAATGATAATAATAACAAAAACTCCTGAAGCTCGATTGCACGCTCCTTCTCCTACTAAGTTACGGCTGCGTCTTGGCGTCACCTGCACACATCAATCGTGCATAAGCTTATAGAAAGCTTAAAGGGCGGTGAGAGTGTGTGCGCAATATAAGTGTGCTCAGAATGCAATATCAAAGTAATGTGAAAAATGTTGGTGAATCCGTGAATATTATTAGTCGTACCAAGGCTATACAATGCAAGGCATGAATGCTATCAACCATATCAAGGTCATGCGATGCAAGGCGTGAATGATGCCAGCCATACCAAGGCCATGCGATGTGAGATACAACTCAAGCATACCAATCCTCATCTGAATCCACATATCAATGCAACTCATCATTGGAGCATCAAATATTAGTACAATTCTCACTCTGGATAATCATTGGGATTTAGTACACTCCAAATAGCACTGCTCCTTCCCCAGGTGTGCAGTATAAGTGAGATAAGAAACCTCACTATCCGGCACATCGATAGCGAACACATTTACGAGCTAGTTAAACTTAGCCTAGCAATTGCCCCTACCCTCGGGCGGGTAAGGCCAACCCCCTTCTAACTAACTATGACACAGTAAGACACGCGACGTCCTGGTATTCGGCCCTCGTGTGCTCATGTATCCACTCGGTCTCAACATTAGAATCATCCTCTGGTACCATCAGGTTTAGAGATTTTCACCCAGGGACATCTATGTCGCCTCGATGCTATTAACACCATTTCCGGTGTCCAATCCTGCCATCCAAGAAATGCCTGTGGAGGCTATGGGCCTGATTTCGTTAGAGTGCACAGAAATCATGTCACACAAATGTGACATGCATGAATCACACTATCCAGTCATGCAACAATCCTTTGCATACCGTGAACTCATGTGGGGTAACTCCTCCTATTAGGGAGTCTCATAATAATCCACCCAATGGCATGTGCGATGATCAATCACTCCTCATATCAAGCATACATATGATGCACATGGGCATGGATCATGAAGGTATACTAAGCATGTTATATGATGATGATGTACTCTCCTCATATCAAGGATGGGCCTAGGTGGCCGACTCATATCAAGAATGGGCCTAATGATCATAGGGGCCTAATGGTTTGGGTTAGCCCACTAAGGGGAGGTGAGAATGGGCCTAACAATGGGCCCTAGGGAGAGTTACAATGTGGATATTTAACCATCATTGCTCCAAAGGCATGGGCCATCATAAACATTATTACTTACATCATGGTGGAATCACATATCACAATGGACCTCATATATATCACATTAGGCCTCACAGAAAGGCCTTACTCATGGGCCTTATATACATCACATCGGGCCTCACTCATGGTCCATATATACATCACATTGGGCCTCTCACACGGGCTAATATACTTCACAATGGGCCTCATATACATCAAGTGGGCCGCATCACACGATCCTCATATACATCAAGTGGGACCCACTGTCCTATTTGGATGGTTTGGATAAAACATTATTATTATTATTATTATATCCACACCATTCATCTATTTATAGAGGTCATTATATAGCATTACCTAAAAATGAATCATATCGAAAGATCATTTAGATCATACCACAAATAGTAGTGGAGGTAATGATTTTTACCATTAAAAATTCACAGGGGCCACCTTAATGTTTATTTTCCATCCAATCTGTTCATACGGGCACAAAGACCTAAATTAAGAGGAAAAACAAATTCCATATCGATCCAAAACTTCTGACCCCAAACGGGTTTCAATGACAGACGTTCAATCCTCCACTGATTATTGCAGTGTGGTCCACTTGATAGGTAGATCTATCTTATCTTTAGTCTCAAGCCTTAAGATGAGCTCACAGGTGGATGGACGGTTTAGATCTAACACATAACTCATGATCAACCCGAAGGACTATTGACGTTAAACAATAGCTATATATTTAGTGTGGTCTGCTGGCCCGCTATCCAGATGAATGATTAGATATAATACTTACGTCAAGATCAGACACACATAGCTGCTGACGTCAACACAACAATTATATAGCCTGTGGGATCCACAAATGGATAGTCTGGATTTAACACATATGGACGGTCTGGATGTAATACACCTCATGATCAGACCCACCGAACTTGCTGACATGAAATACAGTAGCAATACATATAATGGGGCCCAGCAGATGGACAGCTTAGATACCACACATGCATCATGATCAGACCCACATTACTTTGTTGATGTCAATACAACAGTTGCATGGCTGGTGGGGTCCATAAATGGACGGTTTAGATGTAACACATACATCATGCAGGACCTACAAAGCTTGCTGACATCTAGCTACTTAATGGATGGTTGAGTTATAACATATACTTGATGATCAGGCCATAGACCTCGCTGATGTCAATACAATAGTTATACTGTTGGTCCCGTAGAGATGGATGGTCATAGATAAAGCACATGCCTCATGTGGGACCCACAGAACTTGCTGACGTCAGTATAGCAGCTACACTGCTAGTGAGGTCCACACAGATGGACGACGTGAATGAAGCACATACATCATGTGGCCCCCACGAGGACGGTGTGCTCTGCTTGAGATTTGAATCTGCTTCATTTTGGGCCTGGGAGGCCTAGATGGACAGTGTGGATTCACACGTACATCATGGTGGGTCACAAATGGCCTGTATAACATACATGAATCAGGTGGGTCCACACGTGTGGCCCACCAGCAGCTTGTACAAAGTTGATATTTGTATTATCCCTTCATCAAGGTCTACCCAAATGGCAGCATTGCTGCCACTGGACAGTCAGCAGGGTGACCCCTGCTTGGTGGATGGTCTGGATTAGGTGGGCCACACACAATCACAAGAGAGAGAGAGAGAGAGAATTATGTGATGGAATGGAGCTCCACCACTATGAGCTTCCTTGGGCTACAATACATACATCAAGATGGGACCCAAATAGGATCCATACCATCAATCGGTAGGCCTCACTTGGTCCATCACAAAAATCACAATCTAATCCTACAAACACCCACCTTAGATCTTGGACTTCTTTTTCTGCCAATGAGTTCTAGAGCTCCAAGGGTTAAGATTCAATAGTTGGGATTAATTTTAGAGGGTTGGATGATGAGATTGGGTGGTAGGGACGTGGACCTTCTCTTGAGTTCTTCTCTCCTTAAAATTTTTCTCTCATGGAAGCTTATGATGGAATGAGATGGAGAAAGAGAGGTGATGGGACGAAAAGGATGGAAGGAATGAATGTTGTAAGAAATGACATGGAGGGTATGGGCTTAGTTGAATTTTGGATGAGAGAGGGATGGGTGGAGAGAGAGAGAGAGTTGACTTTAGATAAGGCTTGTGTAATAGAGGGATGGGTTGTGTACTTGACTTAAGATTGATTGATTGATGTGATGGGTTGTAGATATTCTATCAAAATTCGCAACATGTGGCATTTTTCTTGAAATAAATGCGGGCCCACAACTCCTGGCCTGGGTATCGCGTGGCGCGTGAGACACGGCATTGGAACTGCGGTGACGATGTAGTCACTAGGGTACAAGTTTGGAGTCGAGTCGACATAGATATACAAAGTGCGACTTAGGATCGCACGCAAATGCCGATTATAGGTTGCGGGTTACCGGAATTCGATCGGGAGGATTGTGGAAGTCTAAGGAATGGTACAATATAAGATACGGACCTTACACATAGGGCAGACACGGATTGTGTAACTTGAGGGAAATTTCAAGTATGTAAGAGGATGATTCACAACTATAAATAGGAGTCCTTGGGACGTTCCTAGGCATCTTTTAGGGTTTAAGGAGTGGAGCAAAAATGTGGAGAGCTACCGTCAAGAGTCTTTCTTCTTTTTCCTTAGTTGTTTTTATGCTTTTCTTAAAAGATTTTAGTTCAATCATGTCTATGATTGGCTAAACCTCTTAGCTAGGGCTAAGAGGTGAAGCTTGTAGCGTGATTGAGATGTTTACTTTTCTTTGATTCATGCTTATATTTGACATTCATTGATTTCTAGTTGATTTTAAGGAATATTTTCAGTTTTTAATGGTTTGTTGTGACTCAAATTACAATAGATCTGCAATAGCTTTAAATATCTTCTTTTATATTTGAGATTGTGGATTTGTTAAATCTTATTGTTTGTCATCATCTCCTGGGCATGGGTGGGTGATGGAATCTTTTCCAATTCACCACAATTCTCCTTCATTAAGGATAGATCAATGAGAAGTTCAAAGATTTGACTATCTCTTCTTCCAACTAGATAGGATAGGACTCTGATTCTAGTAGGATCTCTTGAATTATGCAAGTAGCATCTCAATTGCTACAAGTGGATCCTTGGCACCCTAGTTCCCACTTTTAATTGATACTTTACTCATCACTCAAAAATACTCATTTAAATTCAGATTTCTACTTTAGTTCTTCATCTAGCTCTAGTTCTAGTTAAATTCAGAAGACATACAAGTCTAGTCCCTGTGGATTCAACCTTGGTCTTACTGAGATTATTACTACACCGTGACCCTACACTTGGGGTTATAAATAAGTTTTTGGTACCGTTGCCATGGACTAACTATTCGTTGTTCTGAGATTAACTAGTTTTGGAATTAGGTTAAGATTAAGGTTTATTTATCTTTCTAATTTTAAATTAGGAACTTTCCTAATTTATTTTTAGAAACTAACTTACTTTTCTTTTTTGCAAGATCTTAAGATAGAAACTTCTAATTTGGTAACTTCCTTCTAATTTTCTCTCTTTCTTTTTCTAGATTTCTAATTACTTAGTTCTCTTTCTCTCTTAGGTTTAGGTTACCTTAGTTACTTGAGGGCTGAGAGTGTTTCATGCCCAAGTAGGTCCATGATAACACTAGACGTCTCTTGAGTGGAGGAGGATTGGTTGAGGGGTTATCTATTCATCACAGGATTAGACACCACCAGAGATTCTTAAAGTTAACTGAAGTTATGGCTACCAATCAACTGGCCAATCAACCTCCAAATCCACCTCAAACTAGGGTTGAGGAAATCCATGATAAAAACGAGGTGCATCAAACACCCCGCCTCATACTTTACGAGATTATTTACAACCGGCGGGGATAAGCACACCTTCATATATGGTTTTTCTAGAAAACACAGGAAACATGAATATTAACCCAGGTGTGATCCAACTCCTTCCAAAATTCCATGGACTTGAATATGAAAATCCATATTTACACTTGAAAGAGTTTGATGAGATCATAGCCACCTCATATTTAATTTCCTAACGTGTCTGAGGACACAGTCAGGCTGAAACTCTTTTCCTTTTCTTTAAAAGAGAAAGTTAAGATGTGGTTGCATTCATTACGTACACGATCTATTGGTAGATGAAATGACATGACAAGGGAGTTCATAAAGAAATTCTTTCCATACCATAAAACGAACACCCTCAGAAAATTAATCAAGAACTTCGCCCAAAAGGAAGATGAAACATTCTTCCAATGTTGGGAGTGGTTCAAGGATCTTGTCAATTCATGCCCACAACACGGTTTTGAAATGTGGTGCATCACAAACTTCTTCTATAATGGATTGACATCTTTTATGCGCCAATTGGTCAAGACAATGTGTAATGGGGAATTTGAACAAAAATGCTAATGATGTATGGGATTATTTTAACAGACTTTCTGAAAACGCACAATCATGTGACATCTCTCCAAAACCTAGCACCACTTTTAAGCCTACTCAATTAAAGGAGAGGAGTGGAATATATCTTCTAAAAGAGGAAGTTGATATAAGTGCTAAAGTGGCTAATCTCATACGGAAACTCGAGGCCATGAAACTTAAAAAGGATAAGGCTAAGGAAGCTGTTTGTGGTATTTGTGCTTACAATATTCATACAACTGAAAATTGTCCAACAATACTTGCTTTTCAAGAAATTCTAAATGAGCAATCGAATATCTTAAACAATTACCAGAGGCCTTTCAATGGACCCACCTCCAATACTTACAATCCTAGTTCGAGAAATCATCAAAATTTCAGTTGGAGGAATGGACAAACTGCTACTCCTCAAGGATTCTCTAATCAAATTCTAAATCAAGGGAAACCTCAAGAGGATCCGGTTCTAAAGTATCTTGAAAATCAAGAACTTTTCAATCAGGGTATGCTACAAGCCTTTTAAGACCTTACAAAGGCCATACAAGGGCTTGAGACAAAAAATACGATTGGAGAAAAAGGAAGCCTTTCATCTCAACCTCTTCCCAATCTAAAACAATAATATGAGGTCGGTGACCCAAACTCTTCAAATCGGATGGAGCAAGCTAAATCTATCATCACTCTGAGGAGTGGGAAGACCATTGATAAAACCATTTCGGTTAGGATTGAAAAGTCTAAGGACTCGGAAGAGGACAACAATGATAGATCTAGCACTACTTCACAAGATTTAGAACTGGAACCTTAAGGCAAGCTGATTGCTCCATTTCTAAAATGGTTGATTGCACCAAAACCTCTCTCTAACTCTTAGGACATTTTAGAGGTGCTGGAACAAGTGAAGGTTAACATTCCTATACTGGATGTCGTTAAACAAATACCTTCATTTGCCAAATTTCTGAAATACTTATGTACGACCAAAAGATGGTAAAATATTCAAAAGAAAATCTTCTTAACAGAAAAAGTGAGTGCCATCCTAAAGCAATATGTGCCACAAAAGTACAAACATCCTGGTAGTCGAACCATCGCTTGTGTAATTGGGAATTATCGGATAGAGCACACACTTCTTGACTTAGGAGCGAGCGTAAATCTGATCCTATACTTGGCCTACGAACAACTGGGTTTTAGTGAATTAAAACCCACCCGAACCACATTACAACTTCCCGATCGCTTAGTTCGTGTACCGAGAGGGATAATTGAGGATGTATTGGTCCAAGTTGACAAATTCTACTACCCAGTAGATTTTATTATCCTAGATACTCAACTTATCATGGACACGAGCACTCAAATTCCAGTCAATCTTGGTCACCCATTCCTTGCCACATTAAATGCAATCATTAATTGTAGGAATGGAGTCATGAATTTTTCTTTTGGAAATATGACGTTAGAGCTCAATATCTTTTTTAATATGAGCAAACAGGTAGAGGATGATGACGATGCCCATGATATTAATTTGATTGATTCTTTCATAGAAGATAGAACAATTCTGACCTTATTCTCTGATCCTCTACGGACGTGTCTGGCCTACTCCCATGATTTAGATGATGATACAATTAGGGAGATGGGAACCATGCTGGATACTATGCCGGTACTTGAAGTTATCTAGTGAAGGCCACAATTTGAAGAATTACCCCAAATTGATGTAGTGCCTCTACTGTCTAACCTCAAGGCACTAAAGCTTGACTTAAAACCTTTACCCTTTGATCTGATATATATATATATATATATAGGTCAAGGTGAGACAGACCTGGTGGTGATTTCTTCCCACCTCGAGCAAGAACAAGCGAGTATGTTTATCTCTACTCTCATTGAGCACAAAGGAGCCCTTGGATGGTTAATTGTGGACCTCAAGGGAATAGACCCTTTGATTTGTTCTCACCGCATTTATCTGGAGGATAATGCGAAGACCTCTCGATAACCACAAGGTATATTAAATTCAAACATGAAAGAAGTGGTTAAGGGCGAGGTTCTCAAGCTATTGGATGTGAGTATCATATACCTTATATACGATGGCCAATGGGTGAGTCCAACTCAGGTGGTTCCTAAGAAGTCCGGAATCACTATTGTAGCCAATGCTGACAATGAACTAGTGCTAACTAGAGTCACTACTGGTTGGAGAATGTGTATTGACTACAAGAAGTTAAATACCATTACAAGAAAGGGCCAGTTTCCTTTACCCTTCATTGATTAAATCTTGAAAAGGCTAGCTAGTCATTCTTATTATTGTTTTCTTGACAGGTATTCAGGCTACAACAAGATAGAGATAGCTCGTAAAGATCAGGAAAAGACCACATTCACATATCCATTTGACACCTTTGCATACTTAAGGATGTCATTCAGACTATGTAATGCTCCCACCACTTTTCAGCGATGCATGATGAGTATTTTTTCTAACATGGTGGGGCAATATAGGTCTTCATGGATGACTTCTTTGTCTTCGGTTCATCCTTCAGCGATTGTTTAGAAAATCTTAAATGTGTGTTAAAGCGATGTGAGGAAAAGAATTTGGTACTGAATTGGAAAAAGTGTCACTTTATTTATTCGTAAGGGGATTGTCCTTGGACATATCATCTCATCCAAAGGAATTGAGGTAGATAAAGCTAAGATTGATCTTATCTCTAACTTACCTCCACCCAAGAACATACGAGACATGCGATCCTTCTTAGTACACGCTGAGTTTTACAGGAGATTCATAAAGGCTTTTAATCACTTCTCTCGTCCTTTATACAATCTACTTCAAAAGGATGTACCATACGAGTGGACTGAGCAATGCTAGGAAGCTTTTTCTAAGCTCAAGGGCATGTTAACCACTGCACCTATCATGCAGCCACCCAACTGGAACCTTCCTTTTGAGATTATGTGTGATGCATCTGACTATGCTCTTGGGGCATTCTTAGGCCAGAGAAAAGAGAAGAAGCCCTACGTTATTCATTATGCAAGTAGGACTCTAAATCTTGTCCAAGTGAATTATCTACTTTAGAAAAGGAACTCTTGGACATGGTATTCGCTTTGGACATATTTAGATTCTACTTGATTGTATCTAAGATCATCATTTATACCGGTCATGCGGTACTAAAGTACCTTCTTTCTAAGAATGATGCTAAGCTCCATCTAATAAGATGGATCCTCTTACTTTAGGAATTTGATTTGGAAATAAAAGATAAAAAAGGAGTAGAAAACGTAGTGGCTGACCATCTTTCGAAACTTGACCTCCTTGATTCCCTTGAGGCAGCACTTATAAATGACATGTTCTCTGACGAACAATTGTTTAAAGTCTCCCACTCACCTTGGTTTGCTAATATTGCTAATTATTTTACCACAAGTTTCATGCTAACACATTGGACAGTAAAAGATAAGAAGAAATTCTTCGCTGAGGTATGCAAATTCTTTTGGGATGATCCATATTTATTTAAATATTGCCTAAACTAGATTCTAAGGAGATGTGTGCCAGACAATGAACACCAAAGTGTCATCTCCTTCTGTCACTCTCAGGCCTGTAGTGGTCACTTGTTTTGTTAAAAAAACCACGACCAAATTTTTATAGCACGGCTTTTACTAGCCCACTATGTTCAGAGATACTTATGAGTTTTGCAAAGCTTGTGAGTGTTGTCAAAAGTTAGGAGTATTGTCCCATCGAAATATGATGTCTTTGAACCCCATTCTCATAATTAAAGCATTCGACTATTGGGGCATCGATTTCATGGGACCATTCCCCTAATCCTTTAGGAATTTATACATTTTTCTAGCAATAGACTATGTCACTAAATGGGTCAAAGCAATCCCATGTCGGAATAATGACCATCAAACAGTCATTAACTTTTTAAAAGAGAAGATCCTTTCTCGGTTCGAAATGCCTCTGGCCATTATTAGTGATGGAGGTTCACATTTCTGTAATAGGTCATTCGCAAACTTAATGAAGAAATATGGTATCTTTTATAAGGTGAGCACTCTGTACCACCCATAAACAAATGGGCAAGTTGAGATTTCCAATAAGGAAATTAGGCACATTTTGGAAAAAATGGTTAACCCTAACTGAAAGGATTGGTTAATCCGATTGACTGATGCTTTATGGGCTTATCATATAGCCTTTACAACTCTTATTGGAATGTATCCTTTTAGACTTGTCTATGTGAAAGTTTGCCACTTGTAAAATTAGAACATAGAGCCTATTGGGCTGTTAAGAATTTGAACTTCAATTTGGACAACACTGGCTCACTGCGCAAATTACAATTGAATGAACTCGAGAAAATCTGGAATCACAAATACAAGAACTCGAGAATTTACAAGGACATGATGAAGGTGTTTCATGACAGGAACATCCTTCGAAAATCATTCTTAACTGGCCAAAAAGTTCTTTTGTACAATTCTTGATTCCGGGTAAACTCCAATCTCGTTGGACCGACCCTTTCACTATTACTAATGTCTATCCTCATGGGGCCGTTGAAATAAAGAATCCAAACAATGGCAATGTTTTCAAAGTAAATGGACATCATTTAAAGCCATTTGTTGAGAAATTTGATTCAAAGGACATACCCATGCCTCTATCTGATCCTGTATATCATGATTGATCTCCTAGTCTGATGGAGGTATAGTTAGATTTATTTACTTTTATATGATTTACGATTAAGGTAGTTTGCTTTCAGTTTGTTTAGTTTTCTTTTGTGTTAAACCATCTTATACTGTGATATGTGGAAAAATTTTAAATTTCCTTCCTCCAGGTACTATCTTTCCATTACTACTCCCTTCCTTTGTGTCATCTGATGTGCATTACATGTTTAATTCTTTTACATTAAGGACAATGTAACTTTTATTTTGGGGGTGTGGATTAGGTAAACTAATCAGTATTTAGTTTAGTTTTAAGCAGAAATGGTGAAATTTTTATATTTTTCAAGCTGAAACTTGTTTGGAAGCGATAGTTTATGTAATTAAGAATGCATTGAGTAGGTTAATAAGATGAAGATTAAATCTTGAATTGTTGGAGTTTGATAACCCCAGTAGACTTTCACCAAAGGTTCTTGAATGATTAAGAGGAAATTTGTATATCATGTTGAAAAGGCCAAGCTATATGTCCTGGGGGGAGTAAATAGGACTATGTCAAATTAAACTTTTAACAGCAAAAACTAAAGAATATGATAGCCAAAAAAATAAATGAAATAAATCGCAATATAGAAATGTAAAGCAACCTCAAATTCAAGTCTTGAGAGGCTGATACAAATGTTGTTCTAAGGACCATGTTGCACCATAAAAACCAAGGGTTTATGGTAGGACAATCTTACTAGAACGATAAGTATTAATATCCCAAACTGAAGAGGAACAATAAAGGAAAATATCAGAAAGTAAAGTCTAAACTATTACAACATTCCCACAATGCTTGAAATGTAAATATTACAACATTCACATCCACATATACATCCCACAATTCTGAATGATAAAAGATAGGAAATATTAAAGGAACATTTAAACCACAAGACACAAAGAATTATAGTGGTTCGCCTGTGTGTACACCAACTGTTAAACAACAGCCACACAGCTACTCAACTCCTAATATCCTCACATAGGGGATATCAGCGTTCACTATCAAAATAGGTTTCACAGGTTCACCTAAAACCTTCACAATTGTGTCTTTTATATGGGCTTACACAATTCAAAAATCCCACTTTCTAAGTTTTTTGGCTCTCCTCAGATAACCAACATAATGAGATTTTTCTAGCTTAACCTTAAACAAAACCAAAATAATTGAATTTACAATAAATGTAAAATACCTGGATTTCTCCTTTTATTGTAGGCCGGAAGAACCAATCGGAGTAGAAGTTCGAATGTGAAGTTCAATGTCCAATACTCACTTTAATATGGTTCTAAGTTCTAATTAATTTTAAATTAAACCAGTTGGGCTAGCTATATTTGATTTTGATTCCAAGAAGAAGGAATAAAACAATTCCTCTTTTCAATTTAGATTAGAATATAGAAACAAAATTTAATTAAATAAGCTAACAAAAGAGAATATTAAATAAGTACAATGTAGCTTAAAAATAAACACAAACTGATCTTAGAGTGATGTCTTGATTTTACTTGAACTGAGTTATCAATCTTTGAAATTCATCGTCTATTTATAGATGCAAAAATCACGCCTACGACTAGTCCTGAGTACTCCACTACTGGTCATAGATGAAAGGATTTTTGAACTTTCAAGCAGGATTGAAACAGACGGTTACACGATTGGTCGTAGGGTGTTTACGACTGGTCGTAGAAAACCCACGACTAGTCGTGGGACTCAAGGATTCATTGCTGTAGTTTGAGTCGAAGAACTAGGACTGGTCGAATTACTAGTCGATACTGTTCACACGACCGGTCGAACAAAGTCCAAGACTGGTCGTAGATGAACAGAAAATTCTGAACAATTGCAACAAACTTAGGACTGGTCCTGGATTTTCTGAGACTGGTCGAACCAGTACTAGGACTAGTCGAACAAGGTCTAGGACTAGTCTTCGAACAA
Organism: Magnolia sinica; assembly: GCF_029962835.1. Lineage (NCBI taxonomy): Eukaryota > Viridiplantae > Streptophyta > Magnoliopsida > Magnoliales > Magnoliaceae > Magnolia > Magnolia sinica. Next base: position 57,434,780 of record NC_080590.1, on the reverse strand, counting down.
ACCAAATACTTATAAAGTGATTCAATATGAATTATGTATTCAAAATGACCTACCCTAAGGTCAATCTAAGGTCTATCATACTCGAGACATGAAGTATGAACATTGAAACTTCATTTAATCAGATGAAGGTTAACCTTTGAACCTTATGAAGCTTGAGATCTCTACTTGATGTAGCTTGATCTTAAGATCTTCTATAGCTTGGATTTGACTTCTTAGAATGTACTTCATTTTTTAACATCATCTTTAGACTTGAAAAAGCACTCTTCTTATTGACGTAGTTCTGAACCAAATCCAGAAAACAAAAGAAGAATTAGAGGGCCTGGATGTTAAGATGCAATCGTCACCTATGATTGATCTTTCAAGTCAATTTATCGAAGTGAAAAATAAGTTAAATCGCCTCCAACTGATGGAGGAGGTTTTCTGGAGGCAAAAATCCAGAAACTCTTGGCTTGAGGGAGATCGAAACACTAATTTCTTTCATGCTTCGGTTAACGAAAGAGTTAGAAGGGCTTCCATCAACTCTATTAAAACTGCGGCCGGGGTTACTGTTTCATCTACTCCTAACATTAAAGCTAAAGCGGTTCGCTTTTTTGAAGATCTGTTTAAATTTGATTCCATCAACGACAACCCGAACTTTCTCCAGGCGATTCCCCGCGTCATCACCCAGCTTGAAAATGACAGGTTGTTGACCCCCCCATCTCTTGAGGAGGTCAAAGCAGCTGCATTTTCTCTGCCCAAATGGGGCTTGATGGATTCTTTGCGACTTTCTATTCGTCATGCTGGGATATTGTTGGAGAGGACGTTCTAGCTGCTGCAAAGGATTTCTTGGTAAGGTCCCCGCTCCCTAGAGCGTTCACGTCCAACTTCATCTACCTTATCCCCAAATTGCAGTCAGCCTCAACTTTTGCTGACTTCCAACCTATTAGCCTCTGTAATGTTATTTATAAAATCTTTGCTAAATTGTTAGCTAATCGGTTGAGTCTTCTATTGCTTAAGATAATCTCGTAGGAGCAAGGCACTTTCGTTCAGGGGAGATCAATAGCGGAAAACATTGCACTTGCTCAGGCAGTGATTCGGAATATCAACAAAAAAGTTAGGAGCGGAAATCTCATCATCAAACTAGACCTTAAAAAGGCGTATGATAGGGTGAACTGGGGCTACCTCAAGCAAGTTCTCTTCAAATTCGGCTTCGATCAGCGGTGGGTTCAGCTTATGGAAAATTGTTGGGAAAATAACTAGTTCTCCATTCTCATCAACGGAGAACCGGCGGGATTCTTTAAGTCATTTCGGGGTCTAAGACAAGGGGAACCCCTCTCCCCTGCATTGTTCATCATCGCGATGGAGTCCTTTTCAGCAAATCTCAACCTCATGATCGCTAGTGGTGGTTGTCAGCCTTTTGCAATCCGGCAGGGGCAGCCCCATCACCTCTCATCTCTTATACGCCGACGACATTCTGCTATTTACCAATGGGAAGAAGGAAAACCTCACCCTTATTAATCAGTTTCTGACCTTATTTCAAGAAGCTTCTGGTCAGAAACTATGCCCACGGAAGAGCACCTTCATTTGCTCCAAGGCGCTCCCCCTCTCTAGGGTAAGAGTCACGGAGCGAATCCTGGGTTTCAGGAGGGCCTCCAACGGTATCACTTATTTGGGCGCTCCTCTTTGCGTCGGCAAGATTAGAGCCTTGGCTTTTCAATTTCTAGTGGACCAGGTGGATAGGAAGATCTCTGGCTAGGTCGGTAGGCAGATCTCCCAGGCTGGAAGGGTAACATTAATTCGGCATGTCTTGGGTTGCTTTCCCATTCATATTATGGCTGGTATGCACATCCCGAGCTAGGTGTTAGAGAAGCTAGAAAGAAGCTTCTCCAATTTTTTCTAGGGCAAAGAAAATTCCACTAGGTGGCGTGGGCCAGGATTGCAAGACCCGCCGAGGAAGGAGGGCTGGGAGTAAGGATATTAAAAGAAGTGATGGACGCCCACTGGCTTAAGCTAGCTTGGTCAGTAAAATTCGGGGATCAACCGGGTCTTTGGGGGAAACTCATGCATAACAAAAATAACAGGGATATCTCTTCGGAAGTCCTTCCTCCGCTATGGAAAAAAATCAAATCCCTACAGCCTCTATTGATGGAAACAGTCTTGTGGAGTGTGGGACGAGGTGACAGAAATTTCTAGACTGAAAACTGGCTGGGCAGGGCCCCCTCCACCGTCAGATGGACTGTCCTATTCCCCTAGAGTTGCAAGATTTAAAAGTAAAGGATGTTATTTGATCCTCTGGACCGCTCCCCCCCTCCCAGGTCCTCGCTATCCTTCCTTAACACATTACTGAGGAAATCTTCAATGGGGGATTTTCTACGTCAGATGCAAACTCAGATTGCATCTAGCCTCTCAAGAACTTAGGATCCTTCTCCCTGTGGTCAGCCTGGTACCTATTGAGAACGTCCTCCCCTTCTATTACTTAGGCCAGTTGGATCTGGCATGCTCAGCTGCCCCCAAAATTCTCTGTTTTCATGTGGAGACTCCTCCTACAGGCTACCCCGATGGAGTCCCATGTCCAAGCTAAAGGTGTTGCTCTCGCATCCAGGTGTTCCTGCTGCCTTGAAGTCACAAACGCTAATCCGCAATCGGAGACAGTTGAGCATCTTTTCCTGTTCGGTCAGCAGGCGAGATTTCTCTGGATCACGTTTGGTCAGTGGTGTGGGGTTCCCCCTCTGGTTCACAATTCTGTCCTTGGGAAACTAGCTCACTAGAGATCAGCAGCAGCGCCAGATGCAGTGCCCAAAATGGTCAGATTTTTACTCCCTATTCTCATCCTTTGGGAGCTCTGGCAATCCAGGAATGAGGCGATTTTTGGCAACTCGCCTATGTCCACCATGAAATCAGTGATCCGTGTTAGGTGGTGGGCAAAGCGCATCTTTGGGGCAGAGATTTTGGATAGTACTGTGGACCTCGTCGAGCTCCTTCATTGAAGTCGGATGGTTCTCAGTCTCGTGATGGTGAGGTCCTGGTTAAATGGAGATTCCCGTCCCCTGGATGGGTCAAATTAAATGTCGATGGCTCGGCTCTTGCGAATCCCAGGCCGTCAGGTGGGGGCAGGGTTTGCAGGAACGCCTCCAATGCTTTCTTATTTGGTTTTTTGGCGGCCTATGGGGTTGGTCCTAACAATTTGGCGGAGCTTCGTGCTATTCATGATGGGATGGTGCTATGTTTGGAACAAGATTTGGAGAGAGTTATGGTTGAGTCGGATTCAAAGTTGGTGATTGCGTGTCTCACCTCTTCCTCCAAGTTTCCTTGGAAATGGAAACCTTGGATTTCAAGAATCAACTGTCTTCGGTAGCTGGGCCAATTTTCCTTCTTCCACATTCTCAGAGAGGGGAATGGTCCCGTTGACAGCTTAGCCCGTGTTGGGAGTTTGCACCAATTATCTTCCGTTCACCTAAATTCCATAACGATTCCGTCTCATATCCGTGGGATGCTTGTCTTGGATAGGCTCGGGATTGGGACTATCCGAGTCCCCAGTTAGTCCTGATGCAGTCGTTGCTTTCCTTTCTGTCCAGTTTCCGTTGTACATAGGGGCCACTCAGTGCCCTTTCATAAAGGTCCCCTCTTCTTATATTTTTGGTTGAGACGGGACCCGAAAATTTTCTTCGGTGTATTGCTCTGTAAGACTTTCTTATACGAAATGATACAAATCAGACTTTTTGAAAAAAAAGAAAAAAAGAAAAAAAAATGGTCCCATCATGGATGAACCATGCCCAAAAAAGATCTCTTCATTTGGTGATCAACACTAACATTTCTATTTTTAGTGGGTAAATATAACTAGTACTCACCATGTATATGCGATCATCATAGGAGGGTTATAGGGTCATGATTGTTAGGTTTTGGCTGTTATGGTCCTCAGGTCGGATTAGGGTTAGAAAATACCAACCAATTTTGAACTTGGGTTTACCAAATTTGAATCGGGTTACTTTGGATTGGGAATAGTCAATTGTATTTGAGTTGGGTTAGATAAGATCGGATCCAGTCAGGTTACGTCAGTTCAGTATCGTAGTTGGGTCCCTATTCATGGCTCAACGGTAAATCCTATGAGTTTCAACATTGAGGTCATCATGGGTTCAAGAACCCATGTGATGTGTGTGGGTGTGAGGGTGTGTAAAACAAATGTTCACTATTGCAGATGTGGAGTGGCATCGGTGCCACCATCATTTACAATGGTATTAGTCAGACGTGGGGCCTACATAAGGGATGTATCACAGCCAGCCTGTCCATCAGATGTGTCACCCCAATAACCCCCAAAGGCCCAAAAATAAGTTCGATCCAAAACTCAGGTGAGCCACGGCACAAAGAATGATGTGGGAGGGTATTCTGACCTTAGCTTTTTTTCACAACCCACCCGAGTTGCAAAGCCCTACAGTTTTTTGGCATGACCCTACATCTACATCTAGACCAGATGAAGAGTATAAATGTTGTCCATTTTACATATGCAATAGGGTGGGTACCCCATTGTCGATTTGACATACACAATAACATGGTCGGGACCCTGGTCGGGACCCCACGCAAATCCGAGATGGATCTCCCCTTCCACATTGTTCCCTCTACTGTGGCCCACAGATGGTTTGTATCGGCTTGATTTTTTTTTTTTTACCCCTGTGGTGTTTTGGGTGAAGCATATGATGGATGTGTCACTACGTCAAAATTGTGAATTTGTGATGAATCAGACTGTTACAAAATGTAATTAACGACAAAAAATGAGCTATCAAAATTTTTGAGTATATAAAAAATCTCAGTTTGTGAGATAGTATCCCGAAGTTTTTTTAAATATGCCTCGATTATCGCCTCTATGAGAAATAAACTTTAGTATTAATTAATTTGTTGCCCAACACTACCCAATATCATTGCAGCCATATCGGATGTCGCCATTTGAGCTAAAGGAATTAAAAAACTAAGGTTTCATCAAGCCCAATACTTGACCATGGGGTGCAGCGGTACTTTTTGTAAAGAAGAAGAATGGCAGCATGTGTTTATGCATATACTATCGTTAGTTAAATGAAGTGACGATTAAGAACAAGTATCATTTGCAGCGTATTGACAGTTTATTTGATCAATTGGATGGAGCATGTTATTTGACATAGATTGATTTAAAATCAGGATATCACTAACTGCGTAGTAAGGAGTCAGAAATCTATAAGAGGACTTTTAGGGCACGCTATGGGCACTATGAATTTTTGGTTATGCCATTGAGGCTAACAAATGCCTCAGATGTGTTCATGGACTTGATGAACAAAGTATTTGAGCTGTATGTTGATCAATTTGTCATTGTATTTATTGATGATATACCAATATATTCAAATACTAGCGAAGATCATGAGATATATTTGAGAACAATGATATAGACTCTGAAGAGCAATCAATTGTATCTCAAAATCCCCAAGTGTGAATTCTGAAAGGAGAGTGTTAAATTTCTAAGGCATATAATAACAAAGGGCAATGTTGTGACCCTCGAAGGCCTTGTAAGCCTCTATCATAACCGCCTCCCTCGCTACTACATTGCCCACTATATCAACCGCCTTGGCCTCTGCCTTCGTTGACCTTGCCTCCACCTTGGCTAACTTGGCCATCAACTCGGCCTTTTCGTGCCAATCCGCCGCCAACGAAGCGATTTTGGCCTCATGCTCCTCCTAGGATACCCTTAGGACATCACGGAGGGACTTGACCTCAGCACGAAGAGTCTCATGGGCTTTCGTGGTTGCTAGAAGCTCTGAGGCCTTTGCGTCAAGATTGCACCTAGCAGCGCCAAACTTACGATTCTCCTCATTGACACGGTCCTTTAGGTCGAATGAGAACCGACAAATCACAAGGGTCCCAAGGGCCTCCTACGAAAGCATGAAAAATCAGATTAGCAAAGGGACAACGGAAAATGACAGCAACCCAACCGAAAACTCACCTTAATATGCGAGGTTGCCATGGCCAAGAGGAGGAGGTTGGGGGAAGTGACAGCATCGAGTTCACTTCCTCCTTGGGCACATAGCCCCGACCCTAGTTCACACACACACATGTGTGTGTGTGTGTTAAATGTGAAATCTGTATCTACTTAATATTTTGGATCATGCTTGAAATAATGAAAAAAAAAAGAAGAGTAGGACCGCGTGAATCTTGACTATGTATATCAAAGGCGTGTTGCTAAATCTGAAATTAATATCTGCTTAATTTTTTGGATTATGTCTAAAATAATCGGAAAAAAAATGGTAGAATCGCATGAATGTTGACTGAATAAAAGAAAGGTGCGTTACACAGCAAGGGCCCGATCGTCTCGTGTGAGGTGGCGCCGTATCTAATCCGTTTAGATAAAAAGCTGAAAAGTAACCTTTGAATATCAGACGTGGCTTTAGTGGAACGAATCGGTTACTCACCCTGCCAATAGCCATTGGCTAGTGGTCGGTACTCTGTTGGGCCCCACGATGATGTGCGTGTTTCATCCATGCTATGCACCCATTCTTCCAGATCATTTTATGGTATGAGCCCAAAAATAAGGTTGCTCCAAATCTCAAGTAGACCGCACACCATTGAATCAACGCCACCATTAAAAACTTCTTCGAGGCCACAAATATTTTGGATCAAGCTGCTATATATTTTTTCCCTTCATCCAAGTCTGTATGATATAATCAACAGGTTAGACGTCAAATAACCATTACAGTGGGCCTTAGAAGGTTTTTAATGGTGGATATTCAATCAAAATTGTTTCCCTGTAGTATGGTCCACCTAAGATTTAGATTTACCTCATTTTTGGGATCAAGCCCTAAAATTATCTTTCATGGTGGGTCCACATAGCACGGACCACTAGCCACCTGGTTGGTGGCAGCATCACTAGCCAAACCGAGTTTGGCTTTAGTGGATCCAATGCCGTAGGGCCCAAGGTATGTGCATGTCTTGCATCCGTTCCATTCATCCCTTTCTCCAGCTCATTTTTGGGTACTACCCCAAACATGAAGCGGTTCAAATCTCTAGTGGAACACACCATGGAAAGCAGTAGTGATTGAATGCTGACCATTAAAAACTTCTCACTGGCCACCGAATGTTTATTTGCCATCCAACCTGTTGATAAGGTCACACAAACCTAACCGAAGGGATTACAAAAATATCAGCTTATGCAAAAACTAGTCAATCACCACTGTTTGATGTAGAGGGTTCACCTGAGATTTGGATCTGCTGCATTTTTTTAATAATGCCCCAAAATGAGCCAACAAAACTTCGATATAAGATAAATGCATCAAGGTGGCCCCACGGTAAGTCGAATCCGGAAGCTGCCTGAAGCGGATTGTGGTAGTGATAACTCGTATGCTAATGGGGCGTTTGGATCACAATGTTATATGAGATTAGGTGGGATGGAATTGCATTTGGTACCATGCAAATTCCACCGTGTTTGGGGAGAATGGGAAAGACTGGGATTAGGTTAGATTGATTTCCATTTGGTCGCTATTGGATTAGGATGACTCCAGTCCAAATTGTTGAAAAGTTTTGTAGATGTGATCAAGTTTTGTAGGTCCCGCCATAATGTATGTACCATATCCACATCGTTCACATATTTTTTGAGATTATTTTAAGGCATTGGCCCAAAAATCAAGTATATCCAAAGCTCAAGTGGACCTCACCATAGAAAGTCATGGGGATTGAACGCCTACCATTGAAAACTTCTCGAGGTCTATTAAAGTTTTAGTTCAAGCTGATATTTGTGTTTTTCCTTCATCCGGGTCTGTTTGACCTTACGAACAGATTAAATGGCAAATAAACATCACGATAGACCCTAGGAAGATTTCAACGATGGGCATCATTATCCCACGGTTTTCTATGTTGTGGTCTACATAAGCTTTGGATCTCCTCATTTTTAAGCCCATGCCATAAAATGAAGTTGCAAAATAAATGACGGTACAAATATAATACATTTATGTTATTTTCAATTATTCCAAACAATAGTTGATATATCTATTCAATGGGAAAGAAACTAACAACCGAGTACCACCATGACACAAACAGGGCATGGAGTTGTGTTTATGTCATTGTATCCCATAATAATAGGGGTAATCTCTTTCACATGTAATAATTATACTTTTTTGAATTCACACTTAATCCCATCTAATATCATGCGCAAGACACTCCCTAAGATAATTGATTAAACATTGACGAGGTCAATGTGATTTATATATTTTATCCACGCCTTCCATTCATTTTATCATATAATTTCGGAGCTTGTGACCAAAAGTTAAACATATCCAAAGCTCAAATGGACCACACGGCAAACCATGTAAATTGAAAGTCCACCTATTGAAAAATTGTCAAGGGCCACGAAAATTTTGGATCAAGCTTATATGCTTGTTTTCCATTCATTCATATTTTTGTGATCTTATGAATATGCTGGATGTCAAATGAACATCATTGTAAGGCATAACAAAGTTTCAATGATGGAAATCATTATTCCCACTGTTCTTGTGATACGGTCTACTTGAGATCTAGATATGCTTCAATTTTAGTCCAACCCCTTAAATGAGCTGAAAAACAGATGGACAGCGTGGATAAACCACATGCATTTAGGGTAGGCCAAACAGAGTTTACTCAGTACTATAACGGTGTACTAAGTAACTCAGTAGGTAATCCGATTTGGAAGCTGCGTCTGTGAATCTTCGGGGAAAGGGCCCTCTCATTCTCAATTGTGGGGTTGAGATTGCACTCAACGATCCGGAGTGTAGACAAGTCCATGATAACTGTCGGAAAATTATTACAAGGAAAAAGTAATCCGTCTTCAATTATTAAAGGTAACGCTGATGTACATCCTAGGTACACTGAGGCTCTTACTGTGCCAACGTCATATATGACATTCTGGTTAAATATTCATCAATCTGGACCATCCATTAGTTTTTACTTAATTTTCCTGGGCAATACTAGTAAAAAAATCAATATTAAAAGTTGGATGCTATCTTTTCAAACATTGACCTCTCATTTTATACGTTAGTTTCCAAAATCATGGACGGATGGTTTCACCTGATCAACGTGAATATTTCTTCATGGCTAACGAAACTTTGGTCAAATCTGATGGATGATTCCGATCGTTGATTTTGATCATTCATCTGTTTAAACCAAGAGATGTATTAAGAGCGTCAATCTTCCCTAGACATACTGAATAATTTTGTAAACTGTACTTTAGATGAGTATCTATGTTTATACACATGCACGTGTAGGATGTATACATGTCATCCATATTTACAACGCAGACGGGCCAATTCATGGGCCTCCCTTTCGATGCCACACACCCTGAAATTCACATGGTTCAATAGATCCCAACGGTTCGATGAATGAATTTTAATTTGAAGGTTGAAAGGAGTAAGATTTCCTGATAATATGGTCTTTGGGCCGTACTCATTCACATGGGGATTGTTCACCATTAGATGGAGAATGCATATTCTAAAATGTGTTGGTTAAATAGATGGACAGAGTGGATATAGCACAGACATCATGATGGCCCCCACAGAGGTTAGGTCACAGGAGATTCATGTAACCCCGAGTTTCAATAATAGTCTATTGGGCCTTTTTGTCATTCTTTTCAGATTTGAGTGAGTGGTGTGATATTCCGGTTCCAAAAGATAAGGCTGAGAGTTCTCCGACGCCGTGGAGAAGCATCCAATAATTTTAATTTCTGGTAGGGTTCTCTCTCTTCTTCCCACCCATTTTGTTCGTTTTGGTCATGCATTGAGGCACACCAGGGAAGTGGATTGCTTGGCCCACCATGATGTCCGTGTTTAATCCACACCATCCATTCATTTTGGTAGCTCATTTTAAGGCGTGAGTTGAAAAATAAAGCAAATCCCAAGCTCAAGTAGACCATACTTCAGGAAACAGTGGGGATAATAACACCTATAACGAAAATCTTTCAACAGCCAACCATTATGTCTGTTTGCCATCCAACCTGTTCATAAGGTCACACATCCTTTCATGAAGGGAAAAAGCAAATATCAGCATGATCTGAATCTTCTGAGGCCCTCAAGAAGTTTTCAACGGTATATATTCAATCCTCACGATTTCCAGTAGTGTGGTCCACTTGAGCTTTGGATACGCTTCTTTTTTAGGGTCATACTAAAATGAGCTGGAAAATTAAATTGACGGATGCATGCATGGATAAAACACATCCATCACGGTGGACCCACAGGGTCATGCCTCAGGGATAGCCTTGGGGCAGGTGTTGAACGCAATCTAAATCCGCTCACCACTCACCAGCATTTGTCCTCCCATGGGGTCCATTGCTTTAAATTTTATTTTATTTTTTCAGAATAATTAAGATATGCATGACAACTGCACATAGCTGCATAGATCTCCTAGGATATATTCTACTTGTATAAATACTGGGAATTTCAAAAAATATTATGTTATTAATATGATATTTACATTCCAATACTATTTTTCTGAATTAAGTTTTCATTAAGCTATCTTATTAATCAAATTATTGTCAAATGGACTTTTTTGAGAACTCATCATATGTGATGTGACTCCGAAATCTGAAGCGTCCACGTGAAGCAGCACCTCACTGAACCCCGGGACCAATTTTGACTTTGAACAAAAACTTTGGTGGGCCATGAAAAATAAAAATAGTTTTCTCCCTGATTTGCATTTCTCTTTGCTATAGCCCAACATAATTTTATATCAGGGCGAAAATTTGTCCCTTGGGGTTTCATGAGATTCCCCATCACATGGATAGTTTGGATTAGACGCCCATAACACGTGCGTAGGTGTGCCAGTGAGCATGACTCAGATAAGTAACTTATTTCATATAAGTAAATTTGGTTTATGATTAATTATAAGTAACTTTTTTTTACTTAAAATTACTTAATTATTTTAGCGATTATTATAATTATTTTTTAATCTTTTCTACTTTTCATGAGCGACTAAAGAGAGACATCACGAGAAACCAAAGAGAGAAGTTGATCAGTATGTCTTTGCCAAATATACTTATCTGCTTAATAGGTAGAAACTAAGATAAGCTAATTGAGAAATAAGTAGCTTATGTTAAGTAACTTAAGATCCAAATGCCACCTTAATAATAATTTAAATATGTACCTATATGAGTAATGCTCCCCTACAAACCATAACGCAGGGAGTTATATGTCCACATAAGAAAAAAGTGTTTAACACCTAATTTGCCCCCACACAATCTGCTTTCATCTTAACGTGAATTTCTCACCAAAGGTTTTCATGAGTAGGAAATCCAAGCGAGGCCCACCATGAAGTTTGTGAGAAATCTATCCCTCCCATCTATTCTTCGAGCTTATTTTAAGATATGAGACCAAAAACATATATATATATATATATGTGTGTGTGTGTGTGTGTGTGTGTGTGTGTGTGTATAAAATAATGCTCTCCTACAAACCATAGCGTAGGGGAGTTATATATGCACTGCATGAAAAAAATATTTATACCGAATTTGCAATCTACACAATTTGCTTTCATCTCTAGTCGATTTCTAGCCAAAGGCTTTAGTGTGAAGGGAACCTAAGTCGGGCCCATCTTTATGTTTGTGCAAAATCTATTTCGTCCATCCATTTTTTAAGCCCATTTTAGGACATGCAACCATAAATGACGAGGATCCAAAATTCAAATGGGCCACACGTGATGAAAGAGTGGGAAAGAAATGCATGTCGTTGAAATATTCTTGGGCTGTACCTTGATGTTTATATGCCATCCAATCTATCTATAAGTTCATTCCAATTAGGATGAATTGAAAATACGAAAAACTTAGCCTAATGCCAAACTTTTATAGCCATGTGAATGTTTCAGCAGTAGTCATTCATTCCCCCTTGTTTCCTCTTATGTGGCCCACTTCAGTTTTAGATCCACCTCATATTTGGTCGCATGTTCTAAAATGAGCTCTCGAAATATTCTTGGGCTGTGCCTTGATGTTTATATGCCATCCAATCTATCTATAAGTTCAATCCAATTAGGATGAATTGAAAATACGAAAAACTTAGCCTAATGCCAAACTTTTATAGCCATGTGAATGTTTCAGCAGTAGTCATTCATTCCCCCTTGTTTCCTCTTATGTGGCCCACTTGAGTTTTAGATCCACCTCATATTTGGTCGCATGTTCTAAAATGAGCTCTTGAAACAGGTGGATAGAGTCAATTTATCACAAATATCACGGTGATCCCCACCTTGCTTCCTGTCCATGAAAGCCTTGGGGCAGGAAATTCGTGTCCAGCTAGAAGCGGATTGTGACAGGCGGGAGTGGTACTACCCCAAAACTAGCTAGAGATGGACGATCCCATTAGGGGCTCCATAGGGCCAACATGATATAAGTGTTTTATCTAATTCGTCCATCCATTTTGAAAGACCATTTTAGGGCAGGATCCCAAAAAAGAGGTAGATTGAATGTTCGAGTGGACTACACCATAGAAAGCAGTGGTGACAATGACCCCCACTGTTGAAAGTTTCTTAGGGCCCACCGTGATGTTTTTTTGACATTCAACCTGTTCATAAGGTCACTTGGCCTTTAAGAGGTTTTCAGTGGTAGGCATTCAATCCCCAATAATCTAGTGGTGTGGTGTCAAGACCCAAAAATCAGCACCTGAGTACGGAGACTCCGGTCTCGAGTTTTTGGCCGTGAACCTAGTAAAAATGCATATGGGTGAGTTCCCACGTGCTCACGCAATTTGGTTAACATTCGTCCATCATCAATAATCAGAGTAATTTTAAATCAACAGCATCAAAAGTTAAGAAGAGATAAATAAACTCGTAAATGTATGTATAACATCAAATTATACAATTCCAATAGTGGTGATTGGGACTACACAAGTCACAATATGCATACCCAAAATGAATAAGTATAAAGTATTATATTTTCGCCCAACACTTCAAAACATTACGACGGTGGTGCAAGTGGATCTAAGCCTACCCATTTGAGATCTCGGTGGTACCTGCATCAATAATATCGCCTGTTTGGCGTTTAAAAATCTCATCTTAAGTGAGAGTGAGTGATCAACTGAGTGTTACTATTATCCTAAGTTTCGCATGTTATCAAACTGATACAGGCATAAGCGATGATAGCATATCAAAACACAAAAACCCTATCTCTAGTTCTTAAAATATATGAATGTCTTTAAATGTGTATGCATGGCTCGAGATCAATCATACCAATATAGAACCCCATCAACATTATCGCTACTGAGGACGTCAACATATGTGCAATGGTTAGCCCACACACAACCCAACAAATGTTATGAAATGCATGATTAACTGAGTATTTATTAATGTTTAAGTTAAATAGCCAGATGATGATGAAGGGATACTGCCGTCGAATCTTGGGTCTTTATTTGGATCACGTAGTTCGTTGTGTCACTAGGCGGCTCCTCACCAGTATCCCTTGATCCACTTTAGGTTTCATTGTCCCTAACTCCCTATAACTTAATCGAATTTATAGTAGGGCTAACCACCCAAGGATGGCCATGACTAGAGATAAAGGTCATCACCCGACCCCAAGTGTGGAGAAAGCATACCACACATATCATCATCATCATGATAAGGTCACGACATTCATATGTGCTCGACGGTCAATACGGGGAAGCTAGTCACCTAATGTTTTACCAACATGGCGGGCTCCTCACGTAATGTTTTGCCAATGTGGCAGGCTCATCACCCTAATGTAGGCCGACAGCTCGTACGCAGTGTCCCATACCATCATATCCGACCCTCAAGTCTTATTGCATCGTATCATGCTAATAGGTATGAATGAACCTCATTTGCTAGAAACATGGTATCCCAGATTCCATATTGTGTTACAAACATTGGTCAAATATGTCATCTATCCGTGCAATGGACAAACTAATTGTGCAAGTAAAACCCTGTACAAACTGGCAATGGGTGCAAGCATCCAATGTAGTTCCAACTACTACTGATTGCCTAAGTTCCACCTCAGTCAGGCACATTAGTTGGGATGGCCAAATTCGACGAGTATCCCTTGTTTCAAGATTAGCCAAGGTTCGATCTCTTTCTATTATAGCCTACTTTATAGAATAGGACTAATTTATGATGTAGCATTTATTTAATATTAACAGTGATATCCACCTTAACTCTAATAAAGCAATGTATCTCAAAGAAAACATCAATTAAAATTTACAAGTATATGTATTCAAGTCACAACAAAATATGGAAGGAACATGACCAAGGCTATAAACACATTAAACACCCTTGAAATATACCATTATCATCACAAACCATAATCAATCACAAACAAGCCAAGCATTAAAATGAGTAAGCATTTCGTCATACATGTTAGTTACCAATACTAACAAAATCAAATATTTATAAGGAAAAGCATTTAGGGAATAATCGACTTAAGGGTTCTTACTAAATCAAAAAGGATCATAATCTATCACCCTCAATGGTTAATAAATGAAAACCTAGGAAAATAATCTACATCTTAGGAGGATTTCTTTAAATTTGTGGCACTTCTACGGTTAGGGTTTACAGCAAAATCACCAGTACCTAATCAAATGTCAAAGCCAGTATGAGATACACATGATTTAATCTAAAAGGACTTTGATTATGAAGAATGACTCAATCCTTATATCTATTGTTAACGAAAGGGGTGTGGCGGAGGATTCAGAAGCTGTTAGAGATTTTATTAAAGGGGCGAATGACAAGAAGATATTAAACCTCACAAGCACTCACCCACCATCACACACACACACACACACTCTCTCTCTCTCTCTCTCTCTCTCTCTCTCTCTCTCTCTCTCTCCTCTCTAGGGCACAAATTCATGTGGGGGTGAATGGCTTCCCCAAAAAAAAGAAAAAACATTTATAACACCAGAACTATTGCAAATAGCCCCAATAGCCAAGGGTTAAGGCTATTAACCCTATGAGAGGTTACTTTTCACTATTGCGGCCCATAGAAAAGTGCATGCATCGATTTAAGTCATGGAATATGTGACTTTAGTAGGGATCTATGTAACAGTACAACCATTCCGCATCTAGATGTGTCAATCAATGGTTAAGGACCTATTTCAGTTTAACGGTCACTGATGGCCGATCAAGGTCACGACTATACGAATATAGCCAACGTATTATCTTACATCATTATCTTATTTTTGGTCATATTTTAACGGTCTAAAAGCCACAACTTTGTCAAGATTTAGATGAAGAAAATTAACTTAAGTTCTTGACAAATCCTAAGGGCATTCATACATCTCATGCGCTCGCCTTCCTAGCCCAAGTTGAGTGATTCGGTGCATCATCTTAGTTCAAGGTCCCGCGATGGATGTCAAGCCCTCTAAGATGAAAATCTTTCTATAGTTTTGGGTTTAATGGCCCACTGACGAGTGATGTCACACCCCAAACTCGGAGACCGGGCTCACAAAATTCCCGATCGCCGAATCCGGCGCCGACAGCCTCCGTAGAACCCCATTCTCGGCTCCCAGCGCCCATTCGCCAGGTTCCGATCCTGGGATGCTACAAGGAGGATTTTCAACTTCAGTTTGATTCGTAATAAGCATAACCAAAGGCATAACCCACAAACAACAACCAAAAACTCCATCACATTTCCACTATAATCAAAAACTTTACAAGTACAATGAGCATAAGGGAAATACAATGATGATAGACCAAAAGCTCCAAAAAGATCAGCTACGCGCCCAAGCCTCAGCGCTGCTGCGATCCTACGTCACCTGCACGCAACGGTCGTGCATAAGCTTATGGAAAGCTTAGAGGATGGTGAAAGTGTATGCTCAAGGTGATAATGCAGCTACGCAGTATCAGAGTAATGCGGAACATGCTGATGAATGTCAAGAATCCCATTAGCCGTACCAAGGCCATGCGGTGCAAAGAATGATGTCGGCCATACCAAGGCCATGCAATGCGAAATGCAACACAAGCATACAAATCCTCATCTAAGTCCACATGTCAATACGGCTCAAATCTGGAATACCACGGTCTAGTACACTCCAAGCCGATTGCCGCCCCATCGCGCACAATAAGGTGAGTGGAAAAGACCTCACTATCCGCCGCCAATATCGGGCTCGGCTCGTCAATAGCGGACCCATTCCTCGAGCCGGTCAGACTCTAGCATTGCCCCTCACTCTCGGGCGGGTAAGACCGCACCCCTTCCAATCGACCACGACACGGTGGAAAGCGCAACCGTCCAGTAATCGGCACTCGGCGCTCATGCATCCACTGCAGACGTTGGAGCAACCTCCTGGTACCATAAGGGTTTAGGGACTTTCACCCAGGATATCTATCGCACCCCATGTAGAACGTATTTTCAGTATCCAATCCCGCCAACCACGATACGCCTGTGGATATCTTGTCGGTCATCCATATCAGCACAACGAATGCATGAATCACACTATTCAGTCATGCAGCAATCCTGCGCGTATCGTGCGCTCATGTAGGGCAACACCCCCTATACGGGAGCCCCTAATCAATCTGCCCGAAGGCATATGCGATGATCAGTCATTTCTCATATCAAGCATACGTATGATGCATATGGTCATGAATCATGGAACTGAGCATGCTATATAGAATGGATGATAATCATAACAAAGATGGGCCTAGACGGCCTACACATCAGACGTATGAGCCTAACAATGGGCCCTAGGGAAATGCGGACATTTAACCACACTATACTTGCAATGTGGACGTCAAACCACCATTGCTCCCAAGGCATAGCCCTGACGTAAACATCATTACATAAATCATGTTGGGATCGTACATTGCAATGGACCTTAGGTACATCCCATTGGGCCTTAAATACGTCAAATGGGCCATATCATATGGGCCTTATATTCATCAAGTGGGCCACATCATTGGGCCGCGCCAATGGGCCCTATGTGCATTGCAATGGGCCATAACCCGTGGGCCTTAGAATGCATTAAATGGGCCTAATCTCATGGGCCTTATGAGTATCAAATGGGCTACACCAATTGGGCCCCATATGTACATCAAGTGGGCCTCAACCCATTGGCCCCATTACGTCTTAATGGGCCTCGACCCATGGGCCCCTAATGCATTAAATGGACCTTATATATGTATATCAAAGTGGGCCTCGCATATACATCAAAGTGGGCCTCAACCATGGCCCACAAGTGAACTGAAATGGGCCTCCCACCATCAATAAATTATATGCAATATAATATATATATACATATATATATATATGTAACATATAATATTATATATAATATAATATTGTATATATACATATAACATATAATATTATATAGAATATAATATTATATATGAATATATACACACCAACACACACGCACCCACACACACGCACACGTACACCCATCCACACAGTGGGCTCCACATTTACAGTGGGCTCCACGTCCACCGTCCAGGCGGACGGTGGTAATGAAGCACATACATCTATGTGGGCTCCATATGGGGCCCACCATAATGTTTATAATCCATCCAGACCGTTGATAAGGTCACATGGGCCCAAATGAAGGGTGAAAACAAATTTCACCTTGATCCCAAACTTCTGTGGGCCCAGAAAGGGTTCCAACGGTAGAGTCCAAATCACACTGTTTCCTTTGATGTGGGCCACCCGAGTCTTGGATCAGTCTGATTTTTGGGGTGGGCCCACGTCAGGGGTTGGCCCACCCTATAAACGGATTAGATGGCAAATGAACATCAAGGTGGGGCCCACGGCTACAGCCGTGGTGGCTGTACGTCCACCCGCTGGGCGCTGGCGCGCAGGCAGCGCTGCTGCCTTCTGACACAGCAGCTGCTGCTGCTGTGTTGATTAATTTTTTTTGATTTTATTTTTGATTCTTCAGGGATTTTGCAGGTGGGGTCCATATCCAATGAATCTACGCCGTCCAATGTTTTTCCATGGCTCACCACGAGCAAAACAAGTCCAATATTGGACATATTTCAATGTATAACCAATCAAGGAAGTTTTCAATGGTGAAAACCACCATTTGCTATGGTATGGCCCGCCTGAAGGTCTGATGGATCCCATCTTTCAGGTCAATGCCTAAAAAGAGCTTGGGAAAGGAATGGATGGTGTGGATTTAATACATACATCAAGGTGGGGCCTACATGAGTGGACCACTCCAAGGCTTGGAAAAGAAAAGATGATATTTATTTTTCTTTCCAGCAACGTCCAGCGTCCCTGGACGCTGGACTTTCCATGTACTTAGGAGGTGGGCCCTGCTTAGGTGGGCCATCAGGGGATGGATGGCAGGGTACTTACACATATAAAGTGGGCCCCACTTTTAAATGATTTGGATAAAATACCTACCTCATGGTGGGGTCCATTCAAGTGGGCCACATAACCTCATTATTACCAAAAAAAATAAATAAAATAAATAAGATAAAAGGGAGAGAGATAGAGAGTGAGACCGTGTGATGGAGGGACCCCGGCACTATGGGCCCTCCCTTGCACTAAATCATACATCAAGTGGGTCTCATTACATGTAGGTCCATGAAATCGAAATTCGACGGTGGAGATCCCTTCTCCACTTAAAATAAACGGTCTAGATGACCCTAAGCATGTAAGGAAATAAACATCATGATGGGGTCCATGGAGAATGGCCCCATCATGGAATGATCATGATGATCCAAGTGGGCCATCGGCCACATCTTAGGGTCCAAAGCGAGATCCAAACCATTGATCGGTTGGCCTCACTTGGCCCATCTTAAAAATATCAAAATCTACCCTATCAAGACACCCACCACTTGATCTTCTTGCTCCCTTGGCTTCCTTAGCTCCTTGTGCTACTCTTTGATGGAGGAAGATGAGAAATGGATGGTTGAGATGAGAGATGAAGGGGTAGGAAAGGTGGGCCTCACAAATGCCATTTTCTCACCATGGGGAACTCATACGTATGGGACTTGCTTATGGGAGAGTATGGAATGAGAGAGAGACTTGTAAGGGAGAGAGAGAGAGAGAGAGAGAGAATGATGGGTGATGGAGTGATGGATGGGAGAGAGGGATGGGTGTGTAAGAACTTTATGACTTTTTTGGCAAAAGTTGTAAGAAAAGCATGGGTGGTGTAAGAGCTTTTTGACTTTTGGGGCTTGCTTAGGAAAGGGTGAAAGTTGATGTGTACTTGACATGATGGGATTGATGGGATTGATTGATTGATGTGACACCTCGTAGAGATTCCCTCGGAATTCGCACGCGCGACGTTTCCTCGCACCGAACGCTGGCCCTCATCTCCCAACCAGAGCATCGCATCAGCGCGCGAGTCGCGGCATCGGAACCGCGGCGACGACGCGGTCGCTAAGGTATAAGCCCTGGGTTGAGTCGACTCGGGTTGACGGCACGAGAATCCAGGTCGCGCGCAAATACCGGTTAAGGGTCGAAGGTTGCCGGAATTTGACCGGGAAGACCGCGGAAGCCTATGGAAAGGTACGGTCTAGGATACGGGGCTTACAAGTGATCTTAAGCTTATTTGGATAATCATGGCATTTCTAAAATGAATTTGGTAGCGAGATTTCTTATGTATGATGATTAGGTTTTGAATTAAGTTTATAGTGTGACCTATTCGCAGTTAACAAAAATGATGATTCGATCCTAAGCACCTTACACAGTTTGTTCTTAGGCTAATAGAGTAATTGGGTCAGTTCGGTTTGTTAATCAAGATGCACCCCTAGTTGTTTTGACTTTAGGTAGGTCTTTATTTAGTAACAGTTGTCTTGATTAGTTAGTGATAAGTTGGATAGATATGGGCCCTAGATAAATAGGTCACAAGGTTAGGTCTAAGAGTTTGTGATCGGGTGTATTCATTAGCTTTCTACGATTATTGAATTTGTACGATTCTTCATTGATAACACCTGCGTATAGGTTAACATCAAGTGTTAAAGAATATTAAATGATAAAGTAAACTAATTCTATCATTTTTAAAATTTAAAATAGCGAAAATCCGAGACGTTACAATCTACCCCCCTTAAAAATAATTTCATCCTTAAAATTGCATGATATCAATAAATATATATATTCTCATTTTGTACACCTAAGTTTTCATTAATTTAACGTTCATATATGTACTATGGTGTGTAATAACTACACTATCTTAGCTTATTGCAGTCTACCCCCCTAAAAAACTTTCACCCTCAAGATTCCCTTAATTTTTTTTAAAAGAATTAATATTCATGAAATTAGTTCCCCTCTATCTAGAGTAAAAATTTGTATTTTTAGTGTTTGGTTAACATGAAGAGACAATTGTATCGGACTTGAATCCGATACATTGATCCTTTACCTGACCAGGGTTGAAAGCTTGTTGTATCATTTCCTAGTCCTGATAGATCTTCGTCTTCTGCTCGATCAAAGCAGTAAGTCCATTAGTAGTCGCCTAAGATTGAGAATCGGGTCAAGTTGTGAATGCCTCATAAGTGTATAGTTCCGTAATTCCATAGTTCGATCATTCTAGATGTTTGAAAAATATCTCAAATAATTGAAAAGTTTAAGTTTCGGATCTACAAAACTTTCCTTCAGGTCTTATTTAAATATGTTTCTTGTTTAATTTATATTCAACTTGGTGAGTAATGAATTTTCCACGGTGCTTAAGTTTATATGACTCTCCAAAAAAGATTCTTAATGGCCTAAGATATCAACTCTATATTCCCGTTTCGATCCTATAACCTATGGGTTATGGGCCCACTAGACTTTGGTTATGTTGATTTTGAAAAGGAAGGAAGAATCGGAAGTTATAACATGTTATGGAGGTTTGGAGAGATTGCGACGCAAGGAAGGGCTTGGAGAAGGGAAGGGAAAGAACATTATCTTATCAACGTGATATAAGCCTTGAATCCACCAGGTATAATGGCTCTTGAATCCACAAGGGAATTAGAAAAATCATAATATTTTATTCAAATCCAGCCCTAAAACAAAATTACATTACTTTAAATAATAATACGCAAACCCTAATCAAGAGTTCTAATTTGACTAAACTGGAATAGAACAAAATTGTAAAACATGATAAAAATAAAAATAAAAATTTCTAATTTAATCATGCGGGATAATTTTTGACTTGATAAGAAAAAATTTCAAGAAGAACCGAAGACTAAAACCTTAAGATGAAAAAGTTACGTTGGTTCCTATCGGTGACTTGTAGTTGTAGAAATTTTCAATTTCAACTGGTAAGTTGCTGGTAATATTTTTGGTATATTCAATTACTGAATTATTTTTATAATTGTAATGGTAATTTATCATCAATTCTATTTTTATCACATCAAATTTCATTTTATTTCGAATTTCAAAAAAATTATAAAAAATTCAGAAGTATTGGCTATCTAAAATTGATGACTTTTCTGCTTAGTTCCAAAACATCCTAAATTCAACATCATTTAAGTTTTATTTTTATTATTTTATTTATTTATTTATAAAACTATACTTACCAAGCTTCAATCTGATTTTTAAATTACCCCAATCAGAGTTATATTGAAAAAGATATGTATTTTTGAAGTCAGTATATTTAAGCTATCAAAATGGAGATCACCCTCGATTTTAGGGGTCAACTCTCAATTTCTATTTAATTAGGGATCAACCCTCGTCTTCTATTTAATTGAGGGTTGACCCTCGATATCTGTTTAATTGAGGATCAACCCTTTATTTGTGTTTTATTAAGGTTTGACCTCGAGCTGCTTTCTCTAAATCCCTTTACATTTGGGATTCTTGAAATTCCAAAAATGGATTTTCTATTCTTCCTTACCTCGGTCCACCCACTTAAGTGGTCTTTATATGAATTTAGGCTAATCAAAGTTTTTACTGACTCAATTTCGTCGACCAAGGGGATCCTAAGATACAAATTACTACGTCTAAAGTCAAGTAAACTTAGGAATTTGATCCTGTGGTTCCCATTTCTAAATCTCAAGTTCCAAAAAAAAAAAAAAAAATTGGTAAAATTTTATCCTAAGGTTCTTGTTTCTAAATTTGAAGTTTTAAAACAATGCAACCTGAAAATTTTGGTCCTAGAATTCTTTGTCCCTAATTTACTAAATTTCTTACATTACCGGATACTCCTAAAATAGAAAAATCCCTATTAGGGTCCAAACTTCTAATCTTAAGCGCCTTAATATTTAGTGATTGTTGTCTATATAGTCCTCATTCCCAAAGTCCTGGTTATCACAATAATCCACTCTAATACCATTTTATCATGTCCCGAAAATCGGCACCTGAGTACGTAAACTCCAGTCTCGAGTTTCCAGGTGTGAAGCTAGCTAGTAAAAATGCCCCTGGGCGAGTTCCCACATGCTCGCGCAATCCGGTTAACATTCGTCCATCATCAATAATTAGAGTAGCTTTAAATCGATTACATCAAAAGTTAAGCAAAGATGACTAAACTCAGGAATGTATGACTAACATTCTAATTGTACAATTCCAGTAGTGGTGTTCACCCTAATGGGGACTACACAAGACACAATATATGCACCCAAAACGAATAAAGTGTAAAGTATTATATTTTTGCCCAACACTTCGAAACATAACGATGGTGGTGCAAGTAGATCTAAGCCTACCCATTTGAGATATCAGGGTACCAGCATCCATAATATCACTTGTTTTGTGTTTTAAAATACCATCCCAGGTGGGAATGATTGATCAACTCGATGTTACTATTATCCTAAGTTTCACATGTTATCAAACAGATACACGCATAAGTGATGATAGCATATCAAAATGCAAAAACCCTACCTCTGGTTCTTTAAATGCATGAATAATATGAAATGCATACGCATGTCCCAGGATCAACGATACCAATATATAATCATATCAATATATGTGCAATGGTTGGCTTGCAGCACAACCTATTAAGAATAAATAATTAGTCGACTATTTATTAACGTTCAGGTCAAACAACAGGTTGGCAAAGTAGGGATATTGTCACCGAATCTCGGGTTTCAATACCCCCTAAGTCTCGATAACTTAATTGGATTTGTAGTAAGGCTAATCGCTTAGGGACAACCATGACTAAGGCAAAAGTTGTCACCCGACCCAAGTGTGGAGAAGGCATACTACCCATATTATCATCATCATGATAGGGTTGCAGCATTCCTATGTGCTCAACAGTCACTACGGGGAGTATCGGCACCCAATGTTTTACCAACATTTTGGGCTTGTCACCCAATGTTTTGCCAATGTGGCAAGCCTGTCGCCCCAATATAGGTTGACTGCTCTAACACAGTGTCCCATACCAGCATATCCGACCCTCGAATCTTGTCAGATCATATCGCGCTAATGGTTAGGAATGAACCTCATTCATTAGTAATATGATATCCTGAATTTCATATTATGTTGCAAAGATTGGTCATATATGTGATCGAGCTGCACAATGGACTAATATGATTATTGAAGGGGAACCACACATTGGGATTAGGTGTAAGCATTCCATATAATTCCAACTATTTCAGATCACCCGAGTTCTACCTAGGTCAGCAACATGAGTCGGGATGGCCGAATTCGTCGATCATCCCTTGTTTCAAGGTTAGGCAAGGCTCGACCTCTTTCTATCAATTTATAGAGTATGACTAATTAGTGATATAGAATTTATATGATATTAACAGGGATCGAAAGCTTGGATCTATCAAAGTAATGTATCTCAAGGCAAACATCAATCAAAATTTACAAGTATCTATATTCAAGTCACAACAAAATATGTAAAGATCCCAAGACTCAAAACACATTAAATACCCTTGAAATCTACCATTATCATCACAAGCTCTAATCAATCATCACCAAGGCAAGCATTAAAATGAACAACTATTTCATCATACATATTAGCTACTAATACTAACAAAATCAAAGATTTCTAAGGCAAAGCATTTAGGACAGAATTGACTTAAGGATTCCTACCAAATCAAAATGGATCATAGTTTATCACCCTAAATGATTGATAAACGGAAACATAGGATAATAATCTGCACCTTAGGAGGATTTTCCCCATTTTGTGGCACTTTTAGGGTTATGGTTTACAGGAAAACCACTGGTACTTAATCAAATACGAAAGCCATTATAAGATACACATTATTTAACCTAAAAGGACTTTGATTAGGAATAATGGCTTAATCCTTACCTCATATTGTTGACGAAAGGGGTGTGATGGAGAATCTGGAAGCCACTGGGGTTTTATTGAAGGGGGAATGGCAAGAAGATGATAAACCTCACAAGCACTTACCCACCTTCACACATACTCTCTTTCTCTTCTGACGCGGGGATGGACGTGATGAGGTCGACACCTCTTTCCTCAAGAGACATCTACTCCGAATCCATAGAGCTCTCTAGACTCCTCACAGAACTTCCTTGAATCCACGAGGGATAGAAGTAGAAATAATTTCTAGTAAATTCAAAATAACTTGATTAATAATAATAAAAAATTACAAGCCTTTAAATAATGAGCTCAAACCTAATATGGAGTTTTAGATTTAGACTCCAACTCAAACACCCTAAAAATGTGACTTACTATAAATAGTAAACTTACTATTTATAGACAGTCTCTATTCCTACTAGAGTTCATGGTTTTCGGCCAATAGTAGTAAGTGTCCAATTTGACCCAACCACATTATTCTCCTAACTTTTTAAAGCCCTTTTCATGTTAGGCACGATTTCTAGAACTCAAAGGATCAAATGTTATACTTAAACTAACACTAACTATTTATAATAAAATGAAAACAAAAGGGACTTTTGACTACCAATCTGATGGAATCTCATAAATCCGGCATGGGCATCCCAACATGGTAGGATTAGTTGGATTAAGTAGGTTCTGCTACCCTAAAATCATATATAATATGTCGAAAAACTCATCCTGATTTGCAAGATATGATTGCTTTAAGGTTTTGATGGTCCGTATCATTTAATTTCACCTCCAATCACGCCTTCTCTAGTCCGTCTTCACCATGAAAGTATTTGCAACCCACTCTAAATCTCTCCACTCTAGGGAACAAAATCGTGTTGGGAAAGGGCTGCCCAAAAACAACCCCTTTATAGCACCAGAAATGGTGCAAATGGCCCTCATGACCAAGGGTTAAGGGTATTAACTCTATAAGAGGTTAATTTCCATTATTGGGGCCCATAGAAAAATGCATGCATTGATCTAAGTTATGGAATATTTGACTTTAGTGGGAATTTACGTAAGGGTGCGATCGTTCTTACATATGGATGCGTCAATCAACAGTTAAAGTCATATTTCAGTTCAACGACCATTGATGGACGATCGGAGCTGCGGCTATACAAATATGGCTTGCATAATATCTAACGTCAGTGTCTTTAGTTTAATCATAATTTAAAATTCTGAAAGCCACAACTTTGTCAAGATTCGGATGGAGAAAATTAACTTAAGTTCCTGACAAATCCTAAGGGCATTTATAAATCTCATATGCTCACCTTGCTAGCCCAAGTTGAGTGATTAAATGCGTTATCTCTGCTCGTGGTCCAGCGATGGACGTCAAGCCCTTTAAGATGAACACCTTTATATAGTTTCAGGTTTAGTGGCTCACTAACGAGCAATGTAGATCTTGTTCAGATAATTATGGCATTTCTAAAATGAATTGGATAGAGATATTTCTTGTGCGCGATGATTATGATTTAGATTATCTAAGTTCATAATGTGACTTATTCACAATTAGTGGAAATGACGATTTGATCCTAAACACTTTAAATTATTAGTTCTTAAGATAATAAAGTAACTGGGTCAGTTCAATTAGTTTATTAATCAACATTCATCCCTTGTTGTATTCGCTTTAGTAGGTCTTTATTTAGTTACGGTAGTCTTAATTAGTCAGTGATAAGTTGACAAGATCTACGACATAAATCAATAGATCACAAGGTTAGATCCAAGAGTTTGGTGATTGAGCGTATTTATTAGCTTCTTACGATTAATGGATCAAATTTCTGCAGTTCTTTACTGATAATACCCGCATATAGGTTAATATCAAGTGTTAAAGATCAGTAAATGAAAAAAAAAAACTAATTCTAACAATTTTTTTTTGAGAATTTTAATAATTCAAAATACAAAAATCCGGGACGTTACATGTGGTCCGCTGGATCATTCAATTGCTTCATTTTTTAGTTTATGTCATAAAATAAATTTTCACAATGGATAGATGGTATGGATAAAAGACATACATCACAGTGGGCCCACATATCCTGATAGGACCGTCTGCCTCTAGCTAGGTCTCGACAGGGTGGTACCTAATCCACACCTGACTTAGTTAATGTCATCAAGTTCTATAGGCCCACCATGACGTGTGTTATATTAAAAACTTTGATCCATTTGGCCATATTATTTTAGGGCATGAACCCAAAAATTTAGCAGATCCAAAGCTCAAGTGGACCATACCACATAAAAAAGATAATAATGAGGACAACAGTTGAAACCTTTCTAAGTCTCACCATGATGTTCATTTGCAATCCAACTGGTTCAAAAGGTCACACATACTTTAATTAAGGGAAAAAGAAAATATATCAATTTGATCCAAGAATCCCATGGCCCAAGAAGATTTTAACGATGGGCGTTCAATCCACACTATCTTCTCCAGTGTGGTCAACTTGAGCTTTGGCTTTGCCTATTTTTTGGCTCATGCCCTAAAATGAACTCTACGGTTTGAATATAACATCAAATACATCATAGTAGGGGCCACGTAACTTGGTGTACTATGAGGTCAACCTCATGGGAAGAGCTGTGGGGGCCCACCGTCGTGTGTGTCGAAAATCCACCCCATCATCTAGATGCACCATTCGATGGTGGGCCATGGGTTTAAAAATCAAGTCAATCCATGACTTTTGTGGCCCACACCACATACAACAATTGAGAGGGGTTACCGTCCCATTAAAACATTCATAATCATTTATTGGGCCCACTGAGATGTGGTTCATAAATCCAGCTCATCCATTGTGTGTGTCCCAATTGGATGAGGAGTCATACCAAGTTTCAGCTGCATCCAAAACTCAGGTGAGCCCCACCAAGTAATTTTATATGTTTTAGTCATGTCTTTGCATGATTTTAAATGATATGGCACACTTGAGTTCCGTATATGGCTGATTTTTGGGATATCCCATAACCTAAAAGGACCCATCAAATGCACGGTGTTGATGTTTGACACACATGATGGTGGGGCCCACACAACTCCACCTCATGGGAAACCATCTTGACATCCATTCCAACCATCAAACATGTGGTCCTTGTTCAGCTGCATGCCTAAAAATCACTCCAATTCATTACTTTTTCTTTTTTTTTTTTTTCTTTTTTTTTAAGTCTAATCCATTACTTAGGAGGGGCACATGAGCAGGAAAAGTTGGTAGGGAGGGCGTGCCCTCTCAAGTGTTCCCTATTCTGTACGTGGCCCACCTAAGTCATGGATTGACTTGATTTTTGCGTCCATTATCAAACATACATGCTTGTCTGACGCAGGTTAGAGTGGATGTCCCGAGCCCATCATGATGACCCATGCAACTAATTGTGGTGCAATCGGTTAGTTGTGGGCCCACCGCGATGTGTTGACATGCACCTAACCATCATGCATGTCGTCCACACCCTGGATTCTAATTGAGGGCACCCCGATTCTCAGACGCGGATTACCTACTGACGGCTTCACTAGTATCTCGTTACTGAGTGACGTCACCAAGTTTTGTGGGCCTCACCATAATATATGCGTTGTATCTAAACCGTTCATCCATTTGGAGAAATCATTTTTAAACATGAACTAAAGAATGAGGTGTTCACTCCCCAAGTATAGGGTTGTGATGTAGTAATAAACTCGGTAAGACCGAGGTCGAATCCACAGGGACTGAAACTTGTACGTTTCCTGAAACTAGGTAGAAATAGAACTAGACTAAGATATGAACTAACCAAATAGAATTTAAGAAACAATTATGGAATAATTATCTAAAACTTTAAGGAATTCAAAGGAAGGAAACTAGGGATTCAGAGGATCCACTTGTAGGGATCAGGGAGATCTTATGCCTGCATTAAGATTTATGGAAATCAAACTGAACTTACTTGATATAGTTTTCAAGAGGTGAAAGGTGTATGAATTAGAATGGATTCCATCATCTAACCATGCCTAGGAGACAAAGCAAACAACAGGATTAAACTAATTCACCAACCAAACCACATGTTATGAAGGTTAGGAAGGAAACTACCATTTAACCATGCCCAGGAGACGATGGTGAACAACAGGGCCTCCTGACGTCATAAACATTGAAAGAAAAAAAGAAATATTTAAAGCCATTGCAAATCCATTGTAATTTCAGTCACAACAGACTATTAAAGACTAAAAACAGTCCTTTCATAATCATCAAAGAACAAATTCAGTTCATGCATTCATATTTAAAGCATAAAGTAGTCTCCCATCTCGCTACAGGCTTCACCTCTTAGCCCTAGCTAAGAGGATTAGCCACACATGGATGGGCTGATTAAATAACAAAATAAAAATAAAAAGGAAAGGAAAAGAACAAGAAGGAAAGAGAGGGAAAACCCAGCCTCTGCTCCCTTTTCTCTCTCTGCTCCCTTTTCTCTCTCCGTTCCTCTCCACACACTACCACTGTGCAGCAGCAAAGCCTCCTCAGCAAAGCCTCCTTTCAGCCATGTCCAGCAGGAGAAAAAACACCGTTCTCTTCGCATTTTTCTTCCTTCAATCCTTTTTCCCAACCAAAGACCACCTCCAGCCGACCTCCCTTTCAATGCCTTACACTTTCTCTCTCTCTTTTTTTTATAGCACTCTCATCAGCACCCAATTTCCGTCCTCCATGCGGAAGTTTTTCGCATAAGAGACTGTGTTGGAGTCGGAATAGAAGAGCTTTCGCAGCAACAGGCGGAGGACCCGCATTTGGCGCAATAGCCGATCTGTTTCAGCTATCTGATCCATTCGAACTTCTTGGACAGGATCAACACCTTGTCAGCATAAGTCTGGATGGTCTGGATCATCGACCTGATGTTGATCAGAAGCGCAGAAGGGCCCACAGCGGCCGGGTTTCCCAGACGTCCGCGAAACAGGGACCGCCTATCAGTTCTGCTGGATCCTAGCGGGGTCCTCAATCAGGGTCAGATGAGAAATCCACTCCGTCCATTTGATTCCCGGCGAAAAACAGGTTAGGAAAAACGGAATGTAGATTAGATTCCGCGCGGCCCACTGGATTTCTCCTTTCACCATTCGTCTTGTGTTTGAACGGTTGATTTCTAATCTATACTGCCTTCTGAAATTTTCTCTCCTAGGTCCACGTTAGCTGCGCTGTTAGGGTCTACTGAACGGTCCAGATTGACCTGAAAACCTCGGATGGTGGCCCACTACAAGCTCAGAGCGATCGGTTCACGAAACAGAGCCTTCTCTGTTGCGTGCGGGAGCTTGCGGTCAAACGCTGCTTGACCGCTTGTGTTGGTTCAGTGCACCGCGCGTCTTCAAGTATATGGTGCACACGCACTGCAGCATAGGGTCCATTTTGATATATTTATGAAATCCGTTCCGTCCATCCATTCTGTCATATCCTATAAACCGTCCATACCAATTTTGAAGTATATTCAGATATCAGGCGGGCCCCACATAATGATTAAAGGGGCTGATCTGTCCATTGGGCCACTTCTGGAGGGATCTGAGGGTTGAAATCCGTCATGTTCGGTTAATTTGTGGTCTTTAGGCCACATATGGAGTTTCGAACTGATCGGATGGTGGGAACCCTATGATCTTGCATTCTGGACACTTTTCAGGCCACTTGAGCTTCAGTTCCTCAATTTTCTTGGATCCCTAGCATGCACATCCATCGATCTTGGTCTCCTGGGGTCCGTCCCTTGCCTTGATGCATTTTGAACGTTAATTCCATGCTTTTAGCATCCCGATCCAGTCCCAGCTCACAATTCGACCTTGCAACAGAAACATGATTAAAATGAGCTATTAAATGGTGCCATATTCATAAATCTAGGCAACAACTGGGTCTGATATTCAATATTTGACCCTCAACACAACCCCCAACCAGCATTTTGCTAGTCCCAAGTAAAGTATGCGAAAAATAAGTTGAGAATTATAAGACAATTTCTACAAACTCAAGAGAGTTATGAAAAACAATTCAGTATTCGAATTCTGAGATTCATGAATGTTGGCATTACTTTCTCCTGAAATCAAGCTCATGGTAAACTTCATAATCAAGCTCAAATATTAATCCATTAATTAGAACGATTCTAAATATTGAGTTCCATGGATGTAAAGTCTAATCTTGACTTATCAATCATTAAGAGATCAAATTGTCAATTTCACGACATCATTGGTAATCAATAAAAAAAAATAAAAAAATAAAAAATAAAAAATAAAAAATCATAACTACCATCACCTAAACCAGAACTTTGCCCCACAGATCATTCTTTCATTTTTCTAGTTTTTTTTTTTTTTTTTTAATTTCAAGATGGGAATCAAATTTTCACTTATAAGGAGCAAACCTATGGTGAAACTAGTCGCCCATCTCTTTCCAACTGTTAATCATGGCGAATTCTCACCTATAGGGAGCAAACCCATGGTGTAATTCTTTTTTATACCCTGATGGCCAAATCTTTTAGGCTGGTTTTTGTCATGCTCAGTGATTACCAAATTAACCCTTCAGTTTCAAACTGAAATCTTAATGTGTAAGCGAGATGTGACATGTGAAATCATGACTCAATCAATGTTTACAACTTCTAATCATGGATTAATAATTCAAACTTAACTGTGAAATCTAACGAGCAACTGAATCCAAGAGTAGTAAATCACCCATATTCACTTATCTTGTAATTCTAAATCCAAGATGGCCCTCAAAATCACTTCGAATTCACAAGAATGTTCAGAAAAAATTTTAAAAATTTTCACAATTTTTGCTCAAGATGAAGAAAACACTGATTAGGTAACCTAATCTCCCACCCCCAACCTAAAAGCTACATTGTCCTCAATGTAAAAGAAATAAACATGCGATGCACATGGGACCACGGAAATATAAGAGGAGTGATGGAAAGATAGTACCTGGACGAAAGAATCAAGAGGCTTTCCAAAGATATCTACGTAATAGGGGGTCAGCACAAGAGAGAAACCAACAAAAATAAAATAAAAATAACAAAAATGAAATCCTACCTACACCACTTTCGTAGGTACTCTCGATTGCATTAGCATATGCAACAAGCCTTTAAACCCCTAGGTTACCCCTAGTGGACGAGTTATAGTCTCGTGAGGGTTTGCAGTAATGTTACCCACAAACATTGGACTAACTAATGATATAAACAAAATGAAATGAAGAGCTGGGATGCCTCCCAGGAGCGCTAAGTTTACCGTCTTCAGCCAGACAAATAAAGCAACTACTCTAGTCCTAAGAAAACAGGAAACCTACCTATACCTCCATCAGACTAGGAGATCAATCCTGGTAAACAAGATCAGTCAGAGGCATGGACATGTCCTCTGAATCAAATTTCTCGACAAATGGTTTCAATCGATGGCCATTGACTTTAAACTCCTTGCCATTGTCGGGATCTCTTATCTCAACGGCCCCATGAGGAAAAACAGTATCAACAATGTAAGGGCCGGTCCAACGAGATCGAAGCTTACCCGGAAAGAGATGTAATCGAGAATTGTACAAAAGGACCTTCTGACCAGGCATGAATGATTTTCGTAAAATGTGTTGGTCATGAAATGCTTTCATCTTGTCCTTGTAAATTCTCGAATTATCGTACGCATCATTCCGGATTTCTTCAAGTTCATTCAATTGAAGTTTGCGTAGCGAGCCAGCGTTGTCCAGATTGAAATTTAGATTTTTGATCGCCCAGTACGCTTTATGTTCCAGCTCCATAGGCAAGTGACAAGCTTTCCCATAGACAAGTCTAAAGGGAGACATTCCAATAGGGGTTTTAAATGCAGTACGGTATGCCCATAAGGCATCGGTCAATCGAATTGACCAATCCTTACGATCAGGGTTGACCGTCTTCTCCAAGATGTGTTTAATCTCCCTATTAGAAATATCGGCTTGCCCACTTGTCTGTGGATGGTATGGGGTGCTCACCTTATGAGAGATACCGTATTTCTTCATTAAGCTCTCGAATGGTATATTACAAAAGTGTGAGCCCCCATCACTAATGATGGCCCGAGGCGTTCCGAATCGAGAAAGGATGTTTTCTTTTAGAAATTTAATGACCGTGCGATGGTCATTCTTTCGACACGGAATCGCTTCGACCCATTTAGTGACATAATCCACGGCGAGCAAAATATACAGATTCCCAAATGATTGGGGGAATGGTCCCATGAAATCGATGCCCCAGCAATCAAATGCTTCAATGATAAGGATGGGATTCAAAGGCATCATATTTCGATGGGACAATGCTCCCAATTTCTGACAACGCTCACAAGCTTTGCAAAACTCATGAGTGTCCCTAAACATAGTGGGCCAGTAAAAGCCACACTGCAGAATCTTGGCCGTGGTCTTTTTAGCAGAAAAGTGACCACCACAGGCCTCTGAGTGACAGAAGGAGATGACGCTTTGATGCTCATCGTCTGGTACACATCTCCTTAGGATTTGGTCTGGGCAATATTTAAATAAGTAAGGATCATCCCAGAAAAAGTTGCGCACCTCGGTGAAGAATTTCTTCTTATCTTGCGCAGTCCACTGTGTTGGTATGGCACCTGTAGCAAGATAATTAGCAATATCAGCGAACCAAGGTGAATGAGAGACTCGGAACAGTTATTCATCAGGGAACATGTCGTTGATATGAGTCGCCTCAAGGGAATCAGATGTATTAAGGCGAGAAAGGTGATCGGCCACTACGTTCTCTACTCCCTTTTTATCTTTAATTTTCAAATCAAATTCTTGGAGTAGAAGGATCCATCGTATCAAATGGGGCTTAGAATCATTCTTAGAAAGAAGATACTTAAGTGCCGCATGATCTGTGTAGATAATGATCTTGGATCCGATCAAGTAGGACCTAAATTTATCCAAGGCGAACACTACAGCTAAGAGTTCATTTTCCGTAGTCGAGTAGTTTACCTGGGCAGAATTTAAAGTTCTACTTGCGTAATGAATGACGTAGGGCCTCTTATCTTTTCTCTGGCCTAGGACCGCCCCAAGAGCATAATCAGAAGCGTCGCACATAAGCTCAAAAGGAATGCTCCAGTCGGGTGGCTGCATGATAGGTGCAGTAGTTAACGTGCCCTTGAGCTTGGTGAAAGCTTCCTGGCATTGCTCAGTCCACTCGTACGGCGCATCCTTTTGAAGAAGATTACATAAAGGACGAGAGAGGAGACTAAAGTCCTTTATGAATCGCCTGTAAAATCCTGCGTGTCCTAAGAAGGATCGCACGTCTCTGATGTTCTTGGGTGGAGGTAGGTTAGAGATAAGATCGATTTTTGCCTTATCTACCTCGATTCCTTTGGACGAGATGATATGCCCAAGGACAATTCCCTTCTGAACCATGAAATGGCACTTCTCCCAATTAAGTACCAAGTTCTTTTCTTCACATCTTTTCAGCACACATTTAAGACTTTCCAAGCATTTGCTAAAAGATGGACCATAAACAGAGAAGTCGTCCATGAAGACCTCTAGATATTGCCCCACCATGTCAGAAAAAATACTAAGCATACATCGCTGAAAAGTGGCAGGGGCATTACATAGTCCAAATGGCATCCTTCGATAGGCAAAGGTGCCGTAGGGACATGTAAATGTGGTCTTTTCCTGGTCTTCAGGGGCTATCTCTATCTGGTTGTAGCCCGAATACCCGTCAAGGAAACTGTAATAGGAATGACCGGCCAACCTTTCCAGGATCTGATCAATGAATGGTAAAGGAAAGTGGTCTTTCCTCGTGACGGTATTCAATTTCCTGTAGTCATTGCACATTCTCCAACCAGTAGTGACTCTAGTTGGCACGAGTTCATTATTAGCATTGGCTACAATGGTGATTCCGGACTTCTTAGGGACCACTTGAGTTGGACTCACCCATTGACTATCAGATATAGGGTATATAATACCTACGTCCAATAGTTTAAGAACCTCGGCTTTAACCACTTCCTTCATGTTTGGATTTAGTCTACGTTGTGGTTGCCGAGCGGTTTTTGCATTATCCTCAAGATATATGCGGTGAGTACAAATCGAGGGATCGATTCCCTTGAGGTCCGCTATCGTCCATCCCAGGGCTCCTTTATGCTCAATGAGAGTAGATATAAGCATACTCTCCTGTTCTTTCTCCAGGTGGGCAGAGATCACCACCGGGTATGTCTTATCTTGACCTAAATAGGCATATTTCAAATCAGAGGGCAAAGGTTTTAGGTCAAGCTTCGGCGGCTTGAGGTTAGACGGTAGAGGCACTACATCAGTTTGTGGCAATTCTTCAAATTGTGGCCTCCACCGATTAACTTCAAGTACCGGTGCAGTATCAAGCAAGGCACACGTCTCCCTAATCATGTCATCATCAAAATCATGGGAGTGGGCCAGGCACGTCTCTAGATGGTCGGAGGATAAGGTCAGAGGTGTCGTATCTTCCACGAAAGAGTCAATCATGTTAATGTCGTGGAAATCGTCATCATCCTCTGAGTTGCTGCCGTTATTGAAAAAAATGTTTGACTCCAATGTCAAATTTCCAAAAGACATGGTCATGATACCATTCCTGTAATTGATAATTGCATTTGACGTGGCAAGGAATGGGCGACCAAGAATGACGAGAATCTGAGTGCTCATGTTATTGATGGGTTCGGTGTCCATGATGATAAAATCTACAGGGTAGTAAAATCTATCGACCTGGACTAACACATCCTCAGTTATCCCTCTTGGTACACGAACAGAGCGATCAGCAAGTTGTAGTGTGGTTAGGGTGGGTTTTAATTCACCCAAACCTAACTGTTTGTATATCGAGTAGGGAATCAGATTGACGCTCGCTCCTAAGTCAAGAAGTACGTGATCAATTCGATGGTTCCCGATTACACATGATATGGTTGGGCTACCGGGATCCTTGAATTTCTGTGGCACGTCTTGCTTCAGGATGGCACTCACTTTCTCAGTTAAGAAGATTTTCTTTTGAATAATTTTCCGTCTTTTGGTCGTGCATAAGTCTTTCAAGAATTTGGCATATGAAGGTATCTGTTTAACGACATCAAGTAGAGGAATGTTAACTTTCACTTGTTTCAACACCTCTAGTATATCCTGAGAGTTAGAGAGAGGTTTTGGTGAAACCAACCGTTGGGGGAACGGAGCAACTGGCTTCTCTAGAAGTTCCGGTTCTACTTTTTGTGGGTCATCACTGGATCCATCATTGTTGTCCTCTTCTGGTTCTTGAGGCTTTTCGGGCCTAACCGGAAGAGTTTTATCAATGATCTTCCCACTCCTAAGAGTGGTGATGGATTTAACATGCCCCATCTAATTTGAAGAGCTGTGATCATTATTCTCGTACTGCGGTTTAGGATTGGGGAGAGGTTGTGCAGGAAGCATCCCCTTTTCTATAACCGTCATACGAGAATCTATCTTTTGCATAAAATATGTAATTCCCCGCATTGCCTGAGCCAGTTCTTGTATGGGATTTTGAACCGGTTCCTCTTGAGGTTTCACTTGATTTGGATTTTGATTGAAGAAACCTGGAGGAGTCGCCGTTGGTCCATTCCTCCAACTAAAGTTTGGATGATTTTTTCAGCCAGGATTGTATGTGTTGGAGTTAGGTCCAGTAAAAGGTCTTTGATAGTTATTTACGGCATCGGCTTATTCATTCAACACTCCTCGAAAGGCAGGTATTGTAGGACAGTTTTCAGTTGTGTGAATGTTGCAATCACAGATGCCGCAAACAATTTCATTGACCTTATCCTTCTTTCCTTCCATGGCCTCAACTTTCCTTATGAGCGTAGTCACTTTACACTTGAGATCATCCTCTTCTTTCAAGAGATATAGTCCACCTTTCTCCTTTAATTGAGTCGGCCTAGACATGGTGTTCGCCATTGGGTAATAGTCCCATGATTGTGTTTTTTCAGCGAGACTATCGAGGTAATCCCATACCTCGTCAACATCTTTGTTGATGAACTCTCCATTACACATTGTCTCGACCATTTGGCGCATGGAAGATGTCAATCTATCATAGAAAAAATTTGTAATGCGCCACGTTTCAAATCCGTGTTGTGGGCATGAACTGACCAAATCTTTGAACCTTTCCCAACATTGGAAGAATGTTTCATCTTCCTTTTGGGCAAAGTTCATGATCGCTTTTCTGAGGGTAATCATTTTATGAGGTGGGAAGAATTTTTTTATGAATTCCCTCTGCATATCGTTCCATGTGCCAATGGATCTAGGACGCAGTGAATGTAACCACGTCTTAGCCTTCTTTTTAAGGAAAAAGGAAAGAGTTTCAGCCTAATTGTATCCTCAGATACATTAGGAAAACATAATGTAGCTATAATCTCATCGAACTCTTTCAAATGTAAATATGGACTTTCTGATTCAAGTCCATGGAATTTGGGAAGGAGTTGGATAACTCCTGGCTTGATGTCCATTTGTCCCGTGTTTTCAGGAAAAATCATGCATGAGGGCATACTCACTCCCGCCGGTTGTAGATAATCTCGTAAAGTACGAGGCGGGGGTGCCTGTTGCACCTCATTTTCATCTTGGGTATCCTCCACCCTTGGTGGAAGTAGAGGAGGTTGGTCTTCAGTCATAACTTCAGTTAACTCAGGGGATTTCGAGCGGTGTCTAGTCCTGCGATGAATAGTCAACCCCTCAACCAATCCTCCTTCAGTCAAGAGACATCGAGTGTTGTCACGGGCCCACTTGGGCATGAAACACTCGCAGCCCTCAATCAAATTCAAAGTCTAATCCTAAGAAAGGAAA
Organism: Magnolia sinica; assembly: GCF_029962835.1. NCBI lineage: Eukaryota > Viridiplantae > Streptophyta > Magnoliopsida > Magnoliales > Magnoliaceae > Magnolia > Magnolia sinica. The sequence goes on along the minus strand of NC_080590.1, from coordinate 57,398,011 downwards.
AGAAAATCTAGAAAGAAAGAGAGAGTTTGGAAAGAGATTACCAAATTGAAGTCCTAAGTTAAAAACCTGCAAAATAAAACAAAAATAAGTTAGATTCTAAAAAGAGAAGAATGATCCTTCAAAAGAAAATTAGCAGTAAATTAATTTCTAAAAGAAGGAATTCTTAAAAGACAATGGAAATTTCTAAAATAAATTAGGAAAGATCTAAACTAGAAAGGAAATTATTAAAAGAGAACTGAAAAATAGAAAGTAGGGACGGAGCTTACCGAATTAGAAATTTCTATCTTAAAGGCCTACTAAATAAGAAGGTTAGTTCCTAATCAAAAATTCTAAAAATAAATTAGGAAACAAAATTAGATTCTAAAAGTGTTAGAATTAGAAAGTTACTAAAATAAAATAAAAATAGAAAGTTAATTTCTAAGAAGGGAAAGAAATAACCTAAATTCTAAAAATAAACTATTTCCTATAGAAGGGAGGATACTAGAATTAGAAAATTTCTAAAATTTAAACCCTAATTCTAAAAATATGAAAAAGTAGAGAGATTAGGAAGGAATTACCAATTGAGAAACTTATGTCCAGATCCTATAAAACAGGAAACAAGTTAGTTTTGAACTCAAATAAAAATAAATAAATAAATAAATAAAAACTAAGGTTAGTAAAATCCTAATCTTAAACTAATCCTAAAACCAATTAATTTCAGAAAATCGTAACCGTCAGTCCCCGGCAATGGCGCTAAAAACTTGTTCACTCCCCAAGTATAGGGTTGTGATGTAGTAATAAACTCGGTAAGACCGAGGTCGAATCCACAGGGACTGAAACTTGTACGTTTCCTGAAACTAGGTAGAAATAGAACTAGACTAAGATATGAACTAACCAAATAGAATTTAAGAAACAATTGTGGAATAATTATCTAAAACTTTATGGAATTCAGAGGAAGGAAACTAGGGATTCAGAGGATCCACTTGTAGGGATCAGGGAGATCTTATGCCTGCATTAAGATTTATGGAAATCAAACTGAACTTACTTGATATAGTTTTCAAGAGGTGAAAGGTGTATGAATTAGAATGGATTCCATCATCTAACCATGCCTAGGAGACAAAGCAAACAACAGGATTAAACTAATTCACCAACCAAACCACATGTTATGAAGGTTAGGAAGGAAACTACCATCCAACCATGCCCAGGAGACGATGGTGAACAACAGGGCCTCCTGACGTCATAAACATTGAAAGAAAAAAAGAAATATTCAAAGCCATGCAAATCCATTGTAATTTCAGTCACAACAGACTATTAAAGACTGAGAGAAACTATTCCTTTAATAATTAACTTTAAAACCAAGTTCAGTTCAAAATTTTAAATTAAATGCATGAAATAGTGTCTCCCATCTCGCTACAGGCTTCACCTCTTAGCCCTAGCTAAGAGGATTAGCCACACATGGATGGGCTGATTAAACAACAAAATAAAAATAAAAAGGAAAGGAAAAGAACAAGAAGGAAAGAGAGGGAAAACCCAGCCTCTGCTCCCTTTTCTCTCTCTGCTCCCTTTTCTCTCTCCATTCCTCTCCACACGCTGCCACTGTGCAGCAGCAGAGCCTCTGTTCACTCCCCAAGTATAGGGTTGTGATGTAGTAATAAACTCGGTAAGACCGAGGTCGAATCCACAGGGACTGATACCTGTACGTTATCTAAAATCAAGTAGAAATAGAACTAGACTGAGAAGTGATATAATTTAGGAAATAATTGTGGAATAAGTATCTAAGACTTCAGAGAAAGGAAACTAGGGATTCAGAGGATCCACTTGTAGAGATCAGGGAGATCTTATGCTAGTATCACAAATTATGGAAATTTACTGAACTGCCATTGATATAGGTTTCAAGAGATGAAAGGTGTATGAATTAGAATGGATTCCGTCATCTAACCATGCCCAGGAGACAAAGCCGACGACAGGATTAAACTAATTACCAACCAATCAACAATGTATGAGGATCAGGAAGGGTACTGTCATCCTACCATGCCCATGGAGCAATGATGAACAACAGGGCTTCCTGATTTCATAATCATAAAAAGGGAGAGAAATATTAAAAGCCATTGCAACTCCATTGTAATTTCAGTCACAACAGACCATTAAAGACTAATAAAAGTATTCCTTATAATAATCATCAAAGAACAAATTCAGTTCATGCATTCATATTTAAAGTATAAAGTAGTCTCCCGTCTCGCTACAGGCTTCACCTCTTAGCCCTAGCTAAGAGGTTCAGCCAGACATGACTGGCTTGAACGCAAAGCGAATAGAAAGAAAAAAGAATAAAAAAAAATAAGAGAGAATAAGAAAAGAACTTCTTCCTTTCTTCCTTACGTGCGCCAGAACGAGCACCCCCCTGACGTGCCAGCCCAGCACCTTCACGTTCCAAAAGAACTTTCCCTGCCGATGGACCAGCAGCCAAACTCCTCTCGTGCACAGCAGCAGCAACCGAAAAATCCCTCCCTTCCGTTTTCTCTCTCTCTCTCTCTCTCACGATAAATCCAAGACCGAGCCAAAGATCCTCTCTTTCTTCCCCCCTCCGTTCCTTTATATCCTGGTCCCCTGGTGTATCAAACACTCCATGCCGAAGTCTCCGTGTTGCGTAGGGAGAGAAGGATGGCTTCTTACGCAGCTGCGTTCGCATTCGCAGTGGGATATGCAAAATATCCTGCGTTTGAGTTGTATTTGTGGCGGGATATCAAAGCATCCATCATTTCCGAGATCTTGGCTAGAATATTAGCCTCGTCGTGGACCTATTAGCCGGTATGGATCCCTCAAATTACTGATGATCGTGGCCCACTATACCCCGCAAATCTAGGCCTCGACCGGACGCGGAAACAGAGACTCCTATCTATGACGCTGCGACGATGGTGGGCCCCATTTCACTGTCTTTTTGAAGAATCTGAGCCGTCCATTGCATTCTACTCGAAAAATCAGGTGGGAAGCACTACTTTTGGACTAAATTCCATGTGGCCCACAATGCCTTCTATTCCGCCGTCCATCTTCCGTTTGGACGGTAATCTTCCTGTTATTACGTTCATGGGCCCAAAAGGACACCTAGGTGAGGCTTATAGGCACCCCTTGGACACAATGGAAGGTGTGGATCATCTAAATCCATGATGATGGTGGCCCACCTGCACCAGACTACAAGGCTCTGTTCGTTTACGCTACAGAATTTGAAATTCGAGTCTAGGACGGTCAAAACCGTCCTGGGGTTTCCGTGCACGCCCGGTGCATCCAAACTATACACGTGCGATGCACCTGTAGGTCCCATGCTGATGTATATGAGAGATCCGCTCTGTCCATCCTGGTTGCCATATGATTTACATGGTCGACACCAGAATTGAAGTATTTCAAGATATCAGGCGGGCCCCAGATTGATAAGTTGTGGGCTGATCTGTCCGTTGGGACATTTCCAAGGAGATCCAATGGATGGAAATTTTGCGTGTACGGTTCATTTATGGTCCTCAGGCCACGTATGGAGTTTCGAACTGAACGGACGGTGAGAACCCTGTGATCTTGCAATCTGGACACTTTTCAGGCCACTTGAGCTTCACTTCCTTGATTTTCTTGGATCCCTGGCGTGCAAATCTATCGATCTTGGTCTCCTAGGGTTCGTCCCATGCTTTGGTGTCATCAGATCGGTAAATCCATACTTTTTAGTATCCTTTCCCAGTCCACGCTCATGAAGACGCCCTGCATCACAAATACAATTAAATTAGGCTATTAAACGGTGTCATGCTTGTAAATCCATGCAATAAATGGGTCTGATATGCAATATTTGACCCTCAACAGCCTCCTCAGTAAAGCCTCCTTTCAGCCATGTCCAGCAGGAGAAAAAACACCGTTCTCTTCCCGTTTTTCTTCCTTCAATCCTTTTTCCCAACCAAAGACCACCTCCAGCCGACCTCCCTTTCAATGCCTTACACTTTCTCTCTCTCTTTTTTTTATAGCACTCTTGTCGGCACCCAATTTCCGTCCTCCATGCGGAAGTTTTTAGCATAAGAGACTGTGTTGGAGTCGGAATAGAAGAGCTTTTGCAGCAACAGGCAGAGGACCCGCGTTTGGCGCAATAGCCGATCTGTTTCGGCTATCTGATCCATTCGAACTTCTTGGACAGGATCAACACCTTGTCAGCATAAGTCTGGATGGTCTGGATCATCGACCTGATGTTGATCAGAAGCGCAGAAGGGCCCACAGCGGCCGGGTTTCCCAGACGTCCGCGAAACAGGGACCGCCTATGAGTTCCGCTGGATCCTAGCGGGGTCCTCGATCAGGGTCAGATGAGAAATCCACTCTGTCCATTTGATTCCCGGCGAAAAACAGGTTAGGAAAAACGGAATGTAGATTAGATTCCGCGCGGCCCACTGGATTTCTCCTTTCACCGTTCGTCCTGTGTTTGAACGGTTGATTTCTAATCTATACTGCCTTCTGAAATTTTCTCTCCTAGGTCCACGTTAGCTGCGCTGTTAGGGTCTACTGAACGGTCCAGATTGACCTGAAAACCTCGGATGGTGGCCCACTACAAGCTCAGAGCGATCGGTTCACGAAACAGAGCCTTCTCTGTTGCGTGCGGGAGCTTGCGGTCAAACTCTGCTTGACCGCTTGTGTTGGTTCAGTGCACCGCGCGTCTTCAAGTATATGGTGCACACGCACTGCAGCATAGGGTCCATTTTGATATATTTATGAAATCCATTCCGTCCATCCATTCTGTCATATCCTATAAACCGTCCATACCAATTTTGAAGTATATTCAGATATCAGGCGGGCCCCACATAATGATTAAAGGGGCTGATCTGTCCGTTGGGCCACTTCTGGAGGGATCTGAGGGTTGAAATCCGTCATGTACGGTTAATTTGTGGTCTTTAGGCCATATATGAAGTTTCGAACTGATCGGATGGTGGGAACCCTATGATCTTGCATTCTGGACACTTTTCAGGCCACTTGAGCTTCAGTTCCTCAATTTTCTTGGATCCCTAGCATGCACATCCATCGATCTTGGTCTCCTGGGGTCCGTCCCTTGCCTTGGTGCATTCCGAACGTTAATTCCATGCTTTTAGCATCCCGATCCAGTCCCAGCTCACAATTCGACCTTGCAACAGAAACATGATTAAAATGAGCTATTAAACGGTGCCATGTTCATAAATCTAGGCAACAACTGGGTCTGATATGCAATATTTGACCCTCAACATGAGGCAGATCTAAACCTCAAGCAGACTCATCACATAAAACAGTTAGAATTGAACTCCTACCATTAAAAGCTTCTCAGGGCCCACAGAAGTTTTTGATCAAGCTGATATTTGTATTTTCCCTTCATCCATATCCACGTGAATTTATGAACAGACTGAATCTTCAAAAAAAATAAATCATGTAAGCCCTAGGAAGGTTTCAACAGTGGGCATCACTGTCCGTTAGTTTTCTGTAACAGGGTCCACTTGAGTTTTGAATCTGCTTCATTTTAAAGCTCATGCTGTAAAATAATCTTGCGAAAATTGATAGACCGTGTTGATACAACACATACATCATGTTGGGCCCACAGAACTTGGTGACATCACTTCAGCAGCGTGATAGCTGCTAAAGGCGTCAGTAGCTAATCTGCGTCCCGGATTCTCATACAAGACTAACCATGTTGCGTATATGCCCTCCAATCCATCAATGTGAAATACCTACCCCAGGTGATGGTAGACTTAAAAATTCAGGCTATTTTGAGACTAGGACGGGGGTGTCCACTTCAACTCTTCCTGCACGTTGTTGGGCCACAAGGATTGGCCAGATTTTTGGAGGTTAAATCAGATAACATATACATGATAGTTGAAGTGGATGTCATCAACAGATCACATGGAGCCTCGAACAACCTTTCACCACATTTTGATGAAAAACGTTGGCGCTTTATAATTTCCAACATATATGTGTATATAGAGAGAGCATCCCTGCCAAGTTCGGTTACGGCAGGCTCTACAGTCATGTGTACGTGAAATCCATTCGGACCCAGGTGAGCTATACCAGTGAAAATTGTTTTCAGGGGACACTCACCATTGATTTTTATAGAGTCCAGCATGTTGTGTATGTGAAATCTTATACTTCTATTATGTGTATCACCCAAATTTATGGCCAGGGCCCAAATCCCAACCTATTATGCAATTCAGGTGGGCCCAGGTGTGCTCAAGAGTGGTCATTCGCTCTCAACTGGTTCCATTGGTGTATCCCACCAAAATTATGGATTCCCCTGGATTGTTTGGCCCTGGACCAACATGATCCAATGTATCTAATGTTCCGAGCAGATTTCACATATAATCATATATAGCCGAAAGAATAACGTAATATTTCTTTCTGACGTCGATTGTATTCTTTTTCTATTTTTCAGAAATTCCGATGGCAGAGAGTGTTGTTCAATTCTTGTTAGAAAACTTAAGTGCCCTTCTAAAAGAAGAAGCATCTCTACTAAAAGGAGTACGCAAGGAAGTTAAAGAAATCGAGACGGAACTTAATAGAATGCAAGCCTCGTTGAGGGATGCTGATAGAAGAAAGGATAGCGATGAAGAAATGAAAACATGGGTGGGACAAGTAAGAGACGCTGCGCATGATGTGGAGGATATCATCGACGAGTTCTTGCATCGCATGGACAGGCCACGACGAGGGGGATTCAAGGGTTTTCTCATTGACACTATCTATATCCCCAAGAATATCAGCGACAGGCGTCAGTTCACTAGGCGACTTCAAGAAACCAAGGTTAATGTTCAGAATATTTTTCAGGGAAGACCCAGCCAAATAGAAGAAGTCACCAGATCCTATGATGTTAGCGAACTGTGGCGACGTGATGTAGAAACTTCTGTTTTCAAAGCGGACAGTGACATTGTGGGGATGACGAAAGAAATAGATTTGCTAGTCGGATGGTTAGTGGAGGAAGAACAACGGCCCACGGTGATTTCAGTGACAGGGATGGGTGGGGTGGGCAAAACCACTCTTGTGGCTAAAGCCTATAAGAATCAACAAGTAAAGAAGCACTTCGACTGCTACGCGTGTGTTTCTGTCTCACAGTCTCTTAGAATTGATGAGCTACTACGAAGCATCATAAAACAATTACTTGAGGCTAAGAAAGATGTTGTTCCAAATGACTTAGCCACCAAAGATGCTGGCGAGTTGAGGCGGATGGTTAGAGGACTTCTGGAATCAAAAAAGTACCTCATTATCTTGGATGATGTCTGGACTATGAATGATTGGAATAAATTAAATGTCATATTTTCAGAAGTAGGTTAGTAGTTACGACGAGAGACTCTCATGTGGCTTCTGCAGCAGGAAAGGGAAGTCGTGTCTGCAAGCTTCAGCTTCTAGATCAAGAAGAGGCCTGGGTGCTCCTGTAAGGAAGCATTTCAGAGTGAACCCTGTCCTTTAGAGTTTGAGCCATTGGCTCGATCTATAGTAGAAAAATGTGAAGGCTTGCCACTCGCAATTGTTGCCATGGGCGGCCTCCTGTCATTGAGAGACAAGACTGCATTGGAATGGAATCAAATCTACAAAAACATGAGCTGGCAGTTGACAAACAATCAAATGCTGGAACCAGTAAAGCGCATCCTGTTGCTTAGTTTCTATGATCTGTGGTATCACCTTAAACATTGTTTCCTGTATTGTTGCATGTTTCCTGAGGATTACTTAATTCACCGCAAGCAGCTGATTAGGTTATGGGTGGCAGAGGGTTTTGTGGAGGAGACAGGTAAAATTACAATGGAGGAGGTGGCAGAAGAATATCTGAAGGAACTCATCCATCGAAACATACTTCAGGTTGTTGAGACGAATGAGTTTGGAAGGTTGAAAACATGTCGAATGCACGATATTGTGCGTGAAGTGGCATTATCCATAAGTGAAGAAGAAAAGTTCTGCATGACAAACAATGAGCTGCAAGCAAGGCAAAATGGCAAAGTCCGCCGCATGTCAATCTACAGTAGTGGCGAAATTAATCATTCGAGCGCAGGTACGACACATCTTCGTTCCCTCATGGTGTTTGATGGAAACATGTCATTTTCATCTTCTTTAAATACGATGGCATCAAGCTTTAGATTGCTGAGGGTCCTAAATCTAAGAGGGATTCCTATCGAAAGCATACCAGATGAAGTGACTAACATGTTCAATTTACGGTATCTAAACTTGAGGGAATCTAAAGTTAGGGAGCTTCCCGAATCTTTATGGAAGCTACAGAACCTTCAAACACTGGACGTCAGGAATACGGAGCTAGAGAGGCTACCCAGTGGGAATGTGAAGCTACGGAAACTACGACACCTGTTTATTTATCGAATTACTGACAGGACTTATAATAGTTTTGATTACTACAAAAGCATCCAAGTTGCTATAAGAATATGTAATTTAACAAGTTTACAAAGTCGATATGATATTGATGACAAAGAAGTGGAGATTGTTAGAAAAGTTGGGAACTTAACCCAACTTAGAAGTCTTGGCATTTCTAAGGTCAGAGAAATTGATGGAGTTGAGTTGTGCAATTCAATCGGAAAGATGAAACACCTTCTGAAGTTGGTTGTGTTTGCAAGTTCAGAGGAAGAAACACTTCAATTGGAAGCACTCTCCACTAACCCTCCACCGCTTCTTCAGAAGCTTTGCCTGAACGGGCGTTTGGAGTAAAGAAAAAAATACCCTTTTTTAATTTCAATTGATTGCAACATAAACACTTCATTAGGCGTTTACAGAGACAAGTAATTTAAACATAAAAACATGAATACAAATCTCCATAAAATCTGCTGTTGCCGATCTCCTTCAACGGCCTTATCACCAACCTTATCACCTCCACCGATTGAGGCCTTATCACCAACCTCATCACCTCCACTGATTAAGGCCTTATCACCTCCACTGATTGAGGCCTTGTCACCTCCACTGATTGAGACCTTATCACCAATCTCATCACCTCCACTGATTAAGGCCTTATCACCTCCACTGATTGAGGCCTTATCACCAACCCTATCACTTCCACTGATTAAGGCCTTATCATTTTCACTGATTAAGGCCCTATCACCTCCACTGATTGAGGCGATAGTTGCTGAGTTGTGACGTGTACTAATATCCTCCCGCAAACTATGCCGGGGTTGGAGGCAAAGTTTGGTTCGAAAATAATGAAGGGCGACCTTTGACATTGGCTTAGTAAAAAGGTCTGCAACTTGGTTAGCAGTGGAGATATGTCAAGTGATAAGTAGACCAAACGCAACGCGTTCACGCACAAAATGATAGTCCAACTCGATATGTTTACTTCGTGCATGGAACACAGGATTAATTGTCATATGAAGAGCACTAAGGTTGTCGCAATAGAGTATGGGAGGAGAAGCCATTGGAATGCGGAGATCTTTGAGAATGAAGGTCATCCATGTGAGTTCAGCTGTTGTGTTAGCCATGACTCAATACTCTACTTTGGTGCTTGATCGAGAAATTGTATGTTGCTTCTTTGCACACCAAGAGATGAGATTTCCTCCAAGGTAGGTACAGTATCCAGTAGTGGAACGTCTTGTTGTAGGACACCCTGCCCAATCAGCATCTAAAAAAGCAAACAAATTAAGTGTAGGGTTTGAAGAAAAATGTAATCCTATGTCAATAGTTCCTTTGACATATCGTAGGATACGTCGAACCATTTTCAAATGTGCCAAGGTAGGAGCATGCATGAATTGAGATACATAGTTAACACTAAATGAAAGATCAGGGCGTGTTAGTGTGAGGTACTGTAATGCTCCAACAAGTCCGTGATGGTAACTAGGGTCTTCCATAAGAGTTTCAGTTGATGAGGTTTTTGTCTTAGCTTCGAGAGGTGTACTCATGGGCTTGCAATCTGTGAGACTCGTATCCTAGCCCATACCGTTCCATAGGCTTCCACGGTCCTCTCAATCGAATTCCGGTGACCTGCGACGTGTAGATAGTATTTGTGCGCGACCTTGAGTGTTATCTTGTAATTCCGAGTCGGCTTGACCTAAGACCTATGTCATTGCGACCGCATGTCGCTGTGGTTCCAACGCCGCATCTCATACAACAATCCGAGTTGTACATCAAAGGATATAGGTCGCGATCTATTCGGACCATTGATTGTGTTTTGGTGGGGCCCACCTATCACAATGGCACTTTTCCCAAGGCTAGGGTGACATCACCCTAAGCTATCCATACTTTTTAGTCAAAGCAATAATGACCCTAGCCCATAATTATTCCCTTTTCCCCAAAACACTTATTACCTAGCTAAGATAGGGAGAGAGAGAGCTATCATCATTACTCTCTCTCCATCTCTCTCTTCCCTTTTTCATTCTCCATTTCTACCATGGTAGCAAGACTTTGGACGTCCCAAGCTCTCCAAAATTTCTAGCCCTTTCTCACCTTAGATCCCCCATATCCTGCCAAAAAAAAAACTCATCTCCACCATTGAAGAAGCCCCATTGGAGCTTTGGAGCATCAAGGAGGAAAAAGGAAGGTGGGTGCTTCTCCTTCTCTCTCTTTCTTCTTTTTTATTTTTTTATTTTTATGTTGCTGATGAGGTATGGCCCACCTTGATGGTGATCCACGTTGTCCATGTGAGACTCACCTAGAATGAGTTTTATTCACACCGTTGAGTGTCCCTGGATGGATGCTGGACGTGTAGTGAGTGGTGATCAGACAGTGGGATGCACGCTGGACGTGCCATGGGAAAAAAAAATAATATCAGTTTGGTTTGAATCTTTTGGGTGGACTGCTCGTGCAGGCCCCACCTTAAAGTATATGTGTAATCCACGCCGTCTATTCTATTCCCCAACTCATTTTAGGCGTCGAGCCAAAATATGAGCCTAATCTGATTTCCTGACGGGCCATACCATAGAAAACAGTATTGTTGCTGTTGAAAACCCACCTTGATGTGCTCCTCGCCAAAACATAGTGGATATTGGAATCGTTTGGACGGTATTGGGCCATGGAATCCAATGAATGGAGTGGATTCACCTGATGTGGGCCCCACAGGAGAAAAACCTCAAAAAAACTCTGTTTAAAAAAAAAAAAAAAGGACCAAGAGGCAGCAGGTGCTGCTGCTAGCGCCAGAGGACGCTGCACAGCACTCCTGCGTTGGGCTTGAATGCATGGACATGGGTCCCACTTGTAGGCCCCACCGTGATGGGTGTTGTTTATCAACACTGTGAATTTGTTCGACCCCCTTTGGGACAGTGGGCCCTCTCAAAAATCAGCCATATTTGCAACTTTGGTGGCCCACATCACAGGAAACAGTATAATTGAACGTCTCCCATTGAAACCCTTTTTTTGGGTAACAGAAGTTTTGGATCTACCTGAAATTTGTTTTGCCCCTTGATTCAGGTCTCTGTGACCTTATGAGTGGATCGGATGGAGAATAAATGTTATGGTGGTCCCCACGTGGGACCCACCCTTTTAGAAGTGACTTGGCTGCTGTGCTTGCACAGCTAAATAGCTGTTATGTTGGCGTCATTAAGAGAGGTGGGCACCGTCATATCCCACTGCCCATTCACTGCTGGTGGGTCCCCCACGTGTGGACCCACTCGGCATGTGTGGCATTCATCCACATCACCCATATCATGGTGGACCTCACGGTGATGCACGTGTGGATCCTCACCGTCCATGGCTTGGACGGTGGGCCACATCAATGTATGTGTTTCATCCAGCGTCCATCTATGTGGACGCTGGTTGCTGTTTTATAATAATAATAATAATAATATAAATAATAATATATAATAATAATCATGCATATTATATATAACCAATATATATATAATATAATATTATTATAATATGTAATATTATATTATTACGTTATTGGGAAGGGTGGCCCATCACGTGGGACCCACCTAATGGATTTCATTCTCATCTTCATTGGACCGTGGGACCCACTCCACACGTGTGACACATGTGGAGGTGGGGGCCACCTTGATGTATGCATTCTACCTTCACACCGTCCATGTGGACGGTGTGGTGTAAGGCCCGCCATGATGTGTGATATATATACATGTCGTCCATCTATTTGCAGGGTGCGGGGCCCACCCCACACGTGATGCACGTGTGAGGGTGGGTCCTACCTTAGAAATGTATTGTATACCCTTACCGTCGACGTGGACAGTGGTAACCTACCTGTTGAGTGAGAGGATTGGCTGGCCTACCACACACACCAGCTATATATATTGCTGACGTGAGACGTCAGTAAGTTCGGTGGGACCCACCTTGTATGTATATGTCTTATCTGCACCGTCCATATGGACGGTGCCATGTACGTCCCACCATGATGCTGATTTACCTGGACAATGTTTGGACAGTGCTGATCATCGTCGGTGGGCCATGTGTCCCATGGAATGGTAGTATACAGTGATACACATGTTACACCTACAACTATTGAAATAATTTATGGTATGGTCCAAGCCCACTTAAGGCCCATTGGTGTGGCCCATCCATGAGGCCTATCATGATGTGTACTTAAGGCCCATACGATGGGGCCCACCTGCTTGAATCTGAGGCCCATGGGCAAGGCCCACTGTGATATATTCGTGGCCCATGGGCAAGGTCCATTGTGATAATGTATTAGGCCCGTTGGTGCGGCCCATTGTTACGGCCCATGTGATATATTTAAGGCCGTGTGCGGGGCCCACCTGTTGTGTATTTGAAGCCCATATGATGAGGCCCATTGTAACATATTTCTGGCCCATGTGCAAGGCCCACCTGTGATGTATATTTAAGACCCACCTGTGATGTATTGAGGCCCATGTGCAGGGCCCACTTGTCATGTACTTCTGGCCCATATGTTATGGCCATTGTGATATATTTCTGGCCCATATGTTGTGGCCCATTGCGATGTATTTCGGCCCAAATGATGCAGCCTATTATGATGTATTTGTGGCCCATTTAGCAAGGCCCACCTGTGATGTATATTTGTGGCCATGGTGTTGTATATTAGGCCCATGTGTAGGGCCATGGGCCCACTATATGTTTAGCCGTATGAAGGTCACCCCTTGGGAGCAATGTTGGTTTGACGTCCACATTGATAGGCAATGATGGTTAGATGTCCTCATTTATGACCTTCCCTTAGGCCTTGTTAGGCCCATTCTCTTCATGGATTAACCCAAATAAGTGGGCCCCATTCGCCGTAGACGAATAACTCCGTGCTATCGGATTTGATATAACCATGGTCAAGTGTCAATCCTTATACTATGGTTGATCGGCTGATCATCTATGGACCCTGCTTTGTTTATCTACCGATTACCGATTCCAATTGTCGTGACCGATTTGCCGACTCTGATTATCAATCGATCCCGATTGTCGTGATCAATTTACCGATTCTGATTATCGACCGATCCGATTGATGTGACCGATTTACCGATTCTGATTATCGATTGATCCCTATTGTCGTGACCGATTGTCGATTCCGATTGTCCTGCCGAATTGCCGACTCTGATTATCGATCAATCCCAATTATCGTGACTGATTTGCCGATTCTGACTATCGATCGATTCCGATTGTCGTGACCGATTTGCCGACTCTGATTATCGATCGATCCCGATTGCCGTGACCGATTTACCGATTCTGATTATCGACCGATCCGATTGATGTGACTGATTTGCCGATTTTGATTATCGATTGATCCCAATTGTCGTGACCGATTATCGATCAATCCCAATTGTCGTGACCGATTTGCCGATTCTGATTATTGATCGATCCGATTGTCGTGACCGATTTGCCGACCTGACTATCGATCGATCCCGATTGTCGTGACCGATTTACCGATTCTGATTATCGACCGATCTGATTGTCGTGACCGATTTGCCGATTTTGATTATCGATTGATTCCTATTGTCATAACTGATTTGCCGATTCTGATTCAAATTTGTCGAGGCTGAGTATCGAGGCCGATTTTGATTGGTCGAGGCCGATTGTATATGCCGATTTCGATTGTCGAGATCGAGTGTCGAGGCCGATTTCGAGTGTCGATTTCGTTTGTCGAGGCTGATTTTGATTGCCGAGGCCGATCGTCGAGGCCTATGTGATGAGGCCCATTGTGATGCATTTGAGGGTCAGGCAATGAAGCACATTGTGATGTATGTTAGGCCCATGTGAAAGGCCAATTGTGATGTGTATTAAGCTCTTGAGTGAGGCCCATGGTGTTGTATATTTGGCCCTCGTGTGAGGTCATGGGTCCACTATATGTTAGGATCTATGAGCATCATTCCTCGGGGGCAATGTTGGTTAAATGTCCACATTGTCAAGGTCGATTGTCGATGCCGGTTATTGATACCAATTATGAGTATGTGACAGCATAGCATCATAATATCTACCCATACGCATCATCTGAGTGTTTGTTATGAGGTGTGGTTGATCTTTGTATATGTCATTGAGCATGTTGTTATGAGACTCCCTGATAGGCGGAGGTTATCTCACATGAGCGCGCGGTATGCGCAAGATTGATGCATAACTGGATTGTATGATTCATGCATCTTGCATTATGATTATTGTACGCCCTAGCGACATCAGGGTCATAGCCTCCACAGGCATATCGTGGATGGCCTGATGGGACACCAAAAATTTGTTCTACATGGGGTGCTATAGATATCCCTGGGTGGAAGTCCCTAAACCCTCTCGGTTCCAGAGGTTGCTCCAACGTCTAGACCGAGTGGATGCATGAGCACATGAGGGCCGTATACCATTAGGCCGCGTCTCCCACTGTGTCATGGTCGGTTGGAAAGGGGTGCGGCCTTACCTGCCCGAGAGGAGGGGGCAATGCTAGGCTGAGTCTGACCAGCTCGAGGAATGGGTCCGCTATCGACGAGCCGGGCCCGATATTGGCAGGCGGATAGTGAGGTCTCTTCCACTCACCTTATTGCGCGCGATGGGGCGGCAATCTGGTTTGGAGTGTAATAGACCCCGGTGATGATCCCAGAGAGTAACCGTACTGATATGTGGACTTATGGAGCAGGAATTGCATATTCATTCATTCATTCATTCCTTCACTATCCACTCGGGCTGGTGGTGCGTAACTATTTGTTACGTGTACCTTCGCATGACCAGGATTTCGGTTGGGCGCGCGACTAACCTGAGATTAGGAGTTTACCACATTGAGTCTGACTATCCAAATTTAGGTATGGGACTGGTTTGGATAGAAGTCCTTTGTGGTGGACCCCGTAGTCTGCGATACTACGTACTATCATCTCGGCTTCACACTCCCGCATGGTCATTACATTGCATCCACAGTACTTAGCATTTTGGGTTACTATGTTTCTGCATTTATATGGCTGATCTGAATTGCGTACTCTGATATCGTATGACTTAGGGGCATACCAATATAATTCTGCTTACTCTGATTTCGTATGATTTATGATCTTACTAGTGTTTCCGATATTGTATCATTATGGGTTTATCAGTATTTCCACTTACTCTGATTACTCTGATATTGCTTACTTGGCACTTACCTTGTGCACACACTTTCACCACCCACTAAGCTTTCTATAAGCTTACGCACGATAGATGCGTGCAGGTGATGTTAGGTTGCAGCAGCATTGAGCCTGGAGCGTGCAGCGGTCTTCTGGAGCTTTGATTTCGATTTATGTATTTTTCCTTTCAGCATTGTACTCAAATGATTATATTAGTGGATATGTGATGATGATGTTGCCTTTGTGAATTGGGTAATCTTGTGGTTATGCTTATTATGAGTTAATGTACAAAAAAAAAAATCCTCCTTGTAGGATCCCAAGATCGGAATCTGGCGTATGGACGTTAGGAGCCGAGAATGGGGTACTACGGAGGCTGTCGGCACCGGACTCGGCGATCGTGATTCCTGTGAATCCGATTTCCGAATTTGGGGCGTGACACAATCTACCATGTTAGATCGTTCAAGTATGGTAAGAGCATAGTGTGACTGAGACAGATGAAGACTATTAGAGTTGGGGAGATTTCTATGCCAAGAAAATGATGAATTGGTCCCAAGTCTTTCATTGCGAATTCACTGCTCAGTAGTTGAATGAAATTTGTAACAAGTAATGGAGCGGATCCTGTGAGCAGTATATCATCTACATAAAGAAGCAAAATTAGTGTTCCATAATCAGAATGAAAAATAAATAAGGAAGGATCTGCTAGACTGCAAAAGAACCCGTATTTAAGGAGAAAGGTACTGAATCGATCAAACCAAGCACGAGGTGCTTGTTTTAAACCATAGAGAGCTCTTTGGAGTTTGCAAACATATGTCGGGTGTTGAGAATCCGTCAGTCCTGGAGGTTGTTGCATATATATA